>NC_037668.1:61398222-61525535 GCF_003255815.1 Theropithecus gelada | reverse complement strand
AAAAAAAAAAAAAAAAAAAAAAAAAAAGGATATATATATTCATATATATATATATTTAGGTCCCCACAAAAGCAAATGAGTATTCATTAAAGAAAATTTAGAAAACAGAGAAAAACTGAGTAAAGAAGTTCTATGCGTGAACATTTTGATTCATTTCTTTCTTTTTTTTTATAGGTATGGCTTTGTTTTGTTTTTAAAGAGCTGTGTTCATAGTGTGTGTGTGTGTGTGTGTGTGTGTTTAAATATATATCCATTTTTTATTATAAGAGCAATTTATACTCTTTGTGAAAAACTCAAAACATACCTGAGAGTACAGAATAAAATGTTAAAGTCGTCTATGTGTTAAATCCCTACCCTAATTCCACTGTCTTCCCTAAGCATTATTAAGTTGGTCTATTAGCCTAGGTATTACACACACACACGTGCCCACATGCGTGTGCACACCCATGCACACACACAAACACACACACAGGATAGGAGGTGAAACATAAACATACTATTCTACAGCTTGTTTTTATTCTCTTAAATGTCTACGTTAAATATTTTTCAATGTCAGTATGTATATCAGCCTCGTTTTTTAACAATTTCCCTAATAATTGCATTTTTCACTATTTTGAATAATGTTACAGTTAACATCATCATGCATATATCTCAGTGCACATTGGAGCATTAATAGGATAGCTTTCTTTAAAATAGAATTTCTGGGTCAAAGTATACATTATTTTTAAATTTAGACTCTGCTAAAGTGTACTCCAGAAAGACTGTGCCAATTTAATGTTTCCATTAACTATGTATAAGAGTGGCTATTAAGTTTTGTTTTTATCCATCTCAATGGGTGAAAAACATTTCTGCAATTATTAGTGTAGTTAATAATCTCTTCATATGTCCATGGTCACTTTTATTTTCTGGATTGCCTGTTCATATTCTTTACCTATTTTTCTATCAGGTCATGTTTGTTTTTCCTATTCATTTGTAGGAGCCCTTTGTATATTTTTAACATTAATATTAAAGGCTCACTGCAAGCTCCGCCCCCCGGGTTCACGCCATTCTCCTGCCTCAGCCTCCCAAGTAGCTGGGACTACAGGCGCCCGCTACCGCGCCCGGCTAGTTTTTTGTATTTTTAGTAGAGACGGGGTTTCACCATGTTAGCCAGGATAGTCTCGATCTCCTGACCTCGTGATCCACCCGCCTCGGCCTCCCAAAGTGCTGGGATTACAGGCTTGAGCCACCGCGCCCTTTTATCAATCAGTGGCTTGTCTTTTAACCTTACTTTATTGTCTCTCACAGCATAAATTTTATTTTGTGTGTGTGTGTTCAAATCAGTTGATTTCCTGATTTGATCCCATAAAACTTCTCAGTTTTGTATCTTGGTTAGGAATACCTTCCTGCTTGGAGATTGTAAAAATAGTCTTCTCTGTTTATTCTGGAACTCTCAGAATTTTTATATTTTACATTTAGCTATTTAATCTGTGTGGATTATATTTTTGTACCAGGTGTGAGCTATAGATCTAGCTTTATTTTAGTTGTAAATGAATAATGAATTAACTCCAAACCTGTCCTTTCTGATTTGAAATAGTCCTTTCATCATAAACTGAGTTCAGCTCTATTCATAGTTCTACGTCTGGACTTTCTCTTGTATTTTATTTCTCTGTTATTCTATTTCTGTGTCATAATTGTACCATTTGAATTTTACCATAGCTTTATAATAATTTTTGTTTTCTAACTGGAAAAGACCTCCTTCATTATTATTTTTGAAAATATTTGTTGGCGATTCTTATGCGTTTACTTTTCCAGATGAATTTTAGAGTAAGTTTTTCAGATTTCCCCCAAAGAAATTTCATTGTGACTTTTGTTGGAATTTCACTGAATTTGTAGATTGATTTGGAAAGAATTAACATTTTTACAGTAGTGAATATTCCTATCCTGGACCATGGTATGCCTCTTATTTTTCAGGCCTTTTTTAATGATCTTGAATGAAATTTTATAGTTTTCATCACATAAGTCTAGTAAATTTCTTGTTAGATTTTTTCCTAGGTCCTTTTATAGTTTTTACTGTTATAGTGAATAGGGCCATTTTGTCATTGCATTTTTTTTCTAGTTGCTCATTGCTGGTAAATAAGAAAGCTATTGATTTCTGTACATTTCTTCTGTAACCAGCCATCTTACTGAACTCTCTCATGAGCCCTAATAGTTTTAAAGTTGATTATTTTAGATTTTCTAGATTAGACAATCATATTAGCTGCAAGTAATGTAATTTTATTTCTTCTTTCCCACATGGATGCTTTTTTTTTTTTTTTTTTTTTTTTTGGCTTCTTCTATGGCTACTGCCTCCAGAATTATATTATATTAAAGAGGAGTGATAGGTTTCCAGCTCTAGGATTTCTGAATAAGAGGAAATTAAAGGCAAGCATAGTTTTTACTAAATTCTATATTACAGATCAATAAAAACAGTAAAATTAGTTCTAGAGGTTTTTTTCTCACATTATATAACATTGAGAAATTATATGTTCTTATTAAGTAGTGTTATTTTTTTTTTAAATCTGGAGTGATTTGAAAGGAGCTGAATGGAGGTTGGAGAGGAAAGTGCTCTAAATGGAAACCCCAGTGGCTCTATAACACCATCGCTTGATGAGGCTAAATACAATTTTGTATCCTGATTATTCTGCACTTATAACATTAGCATTTTCTCTGTTATTATAAACCCTTGACCTCAAAATATTCCATTAAGTGGATATATCACAGCTTACTTAACCATTCCTCTTTCCGTGAACATTTAGACTGTTCCTAGTTGTTTATGTTATAAATATTGCTGCAAGGAATATTTTTGTGTGCAAAGGTTTTTTTTTCAGAATTTATTAATATTTCTTTAGGAACAATTCCCAGAATGAATGTTTCTTAAGACACTTGATTCTTATTGCCAAATTGTTTTCTAAAAGCATTTGATCATTTTACACTGCCACAGTATGTGAATGTCTAAGGAAACAGACCTTTTAAAATTAAGGATTATAAAGTATGTTTTATAATCCAAAGTCCATTCTCATAGAAGAAAGAGAATGCACTTTGCAATCAAAGAGATGGGTTTGAATTCTGATTCCTCCACTGAAAAATGTTCATATTTATATAAATTTAAGAAAAAAAACTCTGAGTCTTAGTGTCCTCTTCTGTAAAATGTGCAGCTAATTCTTCTGCAGTCATGCTGAAGGCTGAGTGAGAACAAACTGGTGATGGCGCTCAGCACAAAGTAGCTCTAAACAAATATGGGAGCCACTTTCCCTGTATTTGGACTGTTTTCAGAGGTTTTATTTTCTAAACAGCTTTGGAGACTTCCCCTGAAAAACACGCTGCAATTAGGAATGACTTCTGTCCCTTAGCCGAGGCCTGTCTGCCAAGGGGAAACCCTTTCCTGAGGCTGGCTGCTGGCCCCAGCTGTAAGCTCTGAGATCTGTTATGCAGGAGAATTTACCATTGGCTGCCCACTGTGCCCCACGCTGTGGCAGGCCACTCATGAACCTCTGCTCTGTGGTGGGGCAGAGGAACGAGCAGCACTCAGCATTCCCAGTGAAAACAGTAGCTGGGGGCTTCCAGAGAGGCCCTCAGCTTCTCCTCTGATTCCCTAACTGGATTCTTCTTTTTTGACATTGCACAGAGCAGGGTGGTTGTCATCTGCTCCCATCTCTTGGTTGCCAAGTCCTGCCAGTTCTGCCTCCTGAGTATCTTTCCAATTTTTCCCTTTCTCTGCAACACCAGTATCCCCGACTTTGCTCAGGTGCTCTCACACTTGGAACACTGAAGCAGCCTCCTGCTTGTCTCCAGAATTTCTCCCTCCTGCCCATCCTGTATCCTGGTCCAGTGTGACCTTTCTCAGCCAAATCTGGCCGTGCTGTTTCCTTGCTGAAAACCCTTCGATGGCTCCTGTCACCCATGAAATAGAGTCCAGAGCCTTAGCTCAGCATCCAGTATCCTCTAGCTGTCTGTCTCTCCTAAGTTGTACATTCCACTCATGTATTCTTTTATTCAGGAGACATTTATTAAGTATCAGTGACCAGACTAGGTATTGGAATTGTAATTATTATCTATTTCAAGCTAACCAGTGCAGAATAAGAATTGTATTCACTAACACTTTTTGCACTTTTTCTAGGCACTTTGGGGCCAGCCTAAGCACTTGATATGCATAATCTCTCTTAACCCTTTTAGTAACCCTATGAGGCTGTTTTTATTTTCATTCCCCTTTGACACGTGAGGAAATTGAGCCCAGAAAGTTAACCTAGCCTGCCCAAGACGGCTCAGCTAGGAAGTAATAGAGCCAAGACTTTGTCTCCCAAGCCCATGCTCTTAACCACTCATCAGTCCCAATTTCTTTCATATATATTAGGCCTGAGAATATCTATTAAACTGGTGACATCTTTCTCCATACACATATTTTGTAAGAAATATGGGCATAGAATTCGTACTAATTAAAAATTACAAAGCTTGCTGCCAACCAGACACTGGCATAGGAATTTGGCAAATTCTTCTCCTAAGTGCTCCAGGGCTGACCACAGTTCTTGCCTTGAACCCCAGATCCCAGAACCCCCATTCCTGCTTCCTCATGTGGTGCCCATGTGGGCACCTGCCTTTCTCTCTGGACCAGCCCTATGGGGTGCATGGTGGGCACTCGATAACTGCACTGAATTAAATCGGATTGAATTGAACCAAATTGAATTCACAGGCAGATATTCTCCAGCAGTGGCTGGGATTTAAGTTCATTGTTGTCTTAATCATCTTGTGGTAGATTGCATTGCTTCCTCCATAAGCCAGGCTAAGCGCTTAGGTTTTTGAGAATAGTATATCTTAAGAGGTTTCCATTCAAGCAGTGTAGCTCTTCTGCATAGGCCACTGGAAATAGGTCTGAGTTGTACGTGTTGTTTGATGTCGTTTTCTGATATGTCTCGGAAGTCAAACAATGTGGGCTTGAGAATCATCTGTACTGCTTACACTGCTGCATGACCTTGGGCAAGCTACTTAACCTCTCTGGGTCTCTGGTTCTTCATCTGTCTGTCCCATCAGGATACTGTGAGAATTAAAATGAGAAATGTAATGTGAACTCTTACTATGCACAATGCATAGTAACGGAACACAGCTTTTGGCAATAATTATAACAGTTGTTTTTCTTTCCCTGTCTCTCCTGTCCATGCTGAATTGAACAGTGAGCTGGATTGAGAGCAGGGACAATAAGGAAGTGACAGGCAGAAATCAGAAAGCATGGTCTTCAGTGGGGGTTGGTCAGCCTAGGGCTCTGGAGGACGGGGGAGTTCTTAGCTTCTATGCCTGAGAAAGTAGCTGGAGGATATGGAAAATTGAGAGAGGATGAGCCTGGAGATAGACGGACGCCAGACAATTCGTATTTTATTCTGAAGGCAATAGGAGCGACTGGAAGGTTTACAGCAGGGAGTAACGTGATCAGCTTTGCATTTTTGAAAGACCACCCTGGCTGCTGCTGGAGAGCAGGATGGAAGGATGGATACAGGCACAGACACAAGCTGCTCATTGTTGCAGTTGCCCAGGTGAAATGATGAGGCCTGAATTAACACAGACAGTATTAGTGGAGACTGAGAGAAGGGAGGGATTTAACAGACTTAAAAACAGCATAATTTGGTTAGCAATGCAATTAACCTGAGGGACAAAGTGGGAGGAGGAATAAGATGGCTGTCAGCCCTTGGTTTGAGTGGCCAGTGTGTGGGATGGCAGGAATTGGCAAAGAGGGTGATGGCATCTTAAGTTTGAGGTGCCCCAGGACACCAGAGGTAGATGGATGTAAGGATCTAAAGTTTTGGGGAGGAGTAAAGGTGGAAAATAGATGTTTGGGAGACATCAGCATAAAATTAGGTGTGAGGACACCTAATTACAACTGGGACACAACAGAGAAAGAGGGAGGATGAGAGGACAAGAGGACAAGCAGAATAAATTAGAGTGTTAGGACTTCCTGGGAGCCTAGACTCATCTACTAGAGAGGGTGGACATGGAGTTGATTGCGCTGACATCCAGCATGTCAGGGAAAGGCCTAGGAATTCCACTGGGTATCTACTGTGTGTCTGCTGTGGTCATGGGAGGCCCTCTAGCTTCCTGCCTGGCCTAGAGAGTCCCCTGAATTCCAATCTGTTGCACTGGCCCATGAACCCCAGCCCTGCCCTGCCCAGCTTCTCCCCCTTCCAGGGCTGACCCTCTCCTTTGAGTTATATTGAAGAGCCCTGGTCTTCATTGGCCTTTCCCAATCTCTGCCAAGTTCCACACTCCAAATTCCGTAATAAGAGGGAAGGCTTCTATCTGAGAGTGAGCAAAAGAGACACCTTGAAAGTGGGGCCTTGTTTCCCAATTCAAGTCATGTGTCCCGGGGATCATATGGGTCCTTGACTGTAGACTCCCTGAGAAGGCTTGGAGAGTTCCCATATGTGTTAAGGCCTTCTAACTTCTTGGCTCCATGGCGACTTCTCTGAACTAAACAAATGAAAGTGTCTAGATTTCATACTCACAGACTATAACTCAATTGATTAGGAGTTGATTCAGAAATCTACATTTTCAATACTCACCCTAGGCTATCTCAATACAACTAGTCAGAGACCACCTTAGAGAAATACTGACTTAAAAAAAAAAAGGTGGTGGCTGTTCCAAGATGGCCAAATAGGAACAGCTCCAGTCTATAGCTCCCAGCATGAGCAACTCAGAAGACAGCTGATTTCTGCCTTGCCAACTGAGGTACCGGGTTCATCTCACTGGGGCTTGTCGGACAGTGAGTGCAGCCCACCGAGCATGAGCCAAAGCAGGGCGAGGCATCGCCTCACCCGGGAAGCGCAAGGGTCAGGGAATTCCCTTTCCTAGTCAAGGGAAGCTGCGACAGATGGCATCTGGAAAATTGGGTCATTCCCACCCTAATCACTTTTCCAATGGTCTTAGCAAACAGCACACCAGAAGATTATATCCCACACCTGGCTCGGAGGGTCCCATACCCACGGAGCCTCGCTCATTGCTGGCACAGCAGTCTGAGATCTAACTGCAAGGTGGCAGCGAGACTGGGGGAGGGGCGCCCGCCATTGCTGTGGCTTGATTAGGTAAACAAAGCAGCTGGGAAGCTCGAACTGGGTGGAGCCCACCTCAGCTCAAGGAGGCCTGCCTGCCTGCCTCTGTAGACTCCACCTCTGGGGGCAGGGCGTAGAAGAATAAAAGGCAGCAGAAACCTCTGCAGACTTAATTGTCCCTGTCTGACAGCTTTGAAGAGAGTAGTGGTTCTCCCAGCATGGAATTTGAGACCTGAGAACAGACAGATTGCCTCCTCAAGTGGGTCCCTGACCCCTGAGTATCCTAACTGGGAGGCACCCCCCAGTAGGGGCGGACTGACACCTCACACAACTGGGTACCCCTCTGAGACGAAACTTCCAGAGGAAAGATCAGGTAGCAACATTTGCTGTTCAGCAATATTCGCTGTTCTGCAGCCTCCGCTGCTGATACCCAGGCAAACAGGATCTGGAGTGGACCTCCAGCAAACTCCAACAGACCTGCAACTGAGGATCCTGACTGTTAGAAGGAAAACTAACAAACAGAAAGGACATCCACACCAAAACCCCATCTGTACATCACCATCATCAAAGACCAAAGGTAGATAAAACCACAAAGATGGGGAAAAAAGCAGAGCAGAAGAGCTGAAAATTCTAAAAATCAGAGCACCTATCCCCCTCCAAAGGAATGCTGCTCCTCACCAGCAGCAGAACAAAGCTGGAAGGGGAATGACTTTGACAAGTTGAGAGAAGAAGGCTTCAGATGATCAAACTTCTCTGAGCTAAAGGAGAAAGTTCGAACCCATCACAAAGAAGCTAAAAACCTTGAAAAAAGATTAGACAAATGGCTAACTAGAATAACCAATGTAGAGAAGTCCTTAAATGACCTGATGGAGCTGAAAACCATGGCAAGAGAACTACGTGACAAATGCATAAGCTTCAGTAGCCGATTTGATCAACTGGAAGAAAGGGTATCAGTGATTGAAGATCAAATGAATGAAATGAAGTGAGAAGAGAAGTTTAGAGAAAAAAGAGTAAAAAGAAATGAACAAAGCCTCCAAGAAATATGGGACTATGTGAAAAGACCAAATCTACATCTGACTGGTGTACCTGAAAGTGATGGGGAAAATGGAACCAAGTTGGAAAACACTCTGCAGGATATTATGCAGGAGAGCTTCCCCAACCTAGCAAGGCAGGTCAACATTCAAATTCAGGAAATACAGAGAACGCCACAAAGGTACTCCTCGGGAAGAGCAACTCCAAGACCACATCATTGTCAGATTCACCAAAGATGAAATGAAGGAAAAAATGTTAAGGGCAGCCAGAGAGAAAGGTCGGGTTACCCACAAAGGGAAGCCCATCAAACTTAACAGCAGATCTCTCAGCAGAAACTCTACAAACCAGAAGAGAGTGGAGGTCAATCTTCAACATTCTTAAAGAAAAGAATTTTCAACCCAGAATTTCATATCCAGCCAAACTACGCTTCATAAGTGAAGGAGAAATAAAATCCTTTACAGACAAGCAAATGCTGAGTGATTTTTGTCACCACCAGGCCTGCCCTACAAGAGATCCTGAAGGAAGGACTAAACATGGATAAGAATAACTGGTACTAGCTGCTGCAAAAACATGCCAAATTGTAAAGACCATCGATGCTAGGAAGAAACTGCATCAACTAACGAGCAAAATAACCAGATAACATCATAATGACAGGATCAAGTTCACACATAACAATATTAACCTTAAATGTAAATGTGCTAAATGCTCCAATTAAAAGACACAGACTGGCAATTGGATAAAGAGTCAAGACCCATCAGTGTGCTCTTTCAGGAGACCCATCTCACATGCAGAGACATATATAGGCTCAAAATAAAGGGATGGAGGAAGATCTACCAAGCAAAGGGAAAACAAAAAAAGTCGGGGGTTGCAATTCTAGTCTCTGATAAAACAGACTTTAAACCATCAAAGATCAAAAGAGACAAAGAAGACCATTACATAATGGTAAAGGGATCAATTCAACAAGAAGAACTAACTGTCCTAAATATATATGCACCCAATATAGGGGCACCCAGATTCATAAAGCAAGTCCTTAGAGACCGACAAAGAAACTTAGACTCCCACACAATAATAATGGGAGACTTTAACACCCCACTGTCAACATTAGACAGATCAACAAGACAGAAAGTTAAAAAGGATATCCAGGAATTGAACTCATCTCTGCACCAAGCTGACCTAATAGACATCTACAGAACTCTCCACCCCAAATCAACAGAATATACATTCTTCTTAGTACCACATCACACTTACTCCACAATTGACCACATAGTTGGAAGTAAAGCACTCCTCAGCAAATGTACAAGAACAGAAATTATAACAAACTGTCTCTCAGACCACAGGGCAATCAAACTAGAACTGAGGATTAAGAAATTCACTGAAAACCACTCAACTACATGGAAACTGAACAACCCGCTCCCGAATGACAACTGGTTACATAACAAAACGAAGGCAGAAATAAAGATGTTCTTTGAAACCAATGAGAACAAAGATACAACATACCAGAATCTCTGGGACACATTTAAAGCAGTGTGTAGAGGGAAATGTATAGCACTAAATGCCCACAAGAGAAAGCAGGAAAGATCTAAAATTGACACCCTAACATCACAATTAAAAGAACTAGAGAAGCAAGAGCAAACACATTCCAAAGCTAACAGAAGGCAAGAAATAACTAAGATCAGAGCAGAACCGAAGAAGATAGAGACACAAAAAACCCTTCAAAAAATCAGTGAATCCAGGAGCTGGTTTTTTGTAAAAGATCAACAATATTGATAGACTGGTAGCAAGACTAATAAAGAAGAAAAGAGAGAAGAATCAAATAGATGCAACAAAAAATGATAAAGGGGATATCACCACTGATCCCACAAAAATACAAACTACCATCAGAGAATACTATAAACACCTCTGTGCAAATAAACTAGAATATCTAGAAGAAATGGATAAATTCCTGCACACATACACCTTCCCAAGACTAAACCAGGAAGAAGTTGAATCCCTGAATAGACCAATAATAGGCTCTGAAATTGAGGCAATAATTAATAGCCTACCAACCAAAAAGAGTCCAGGACCAGATGGATTCACAGGTGAATTCTACCAGAGGTACAAGGAGGAGCTGGTACCATTCCTTCTGAAACTATTCCAATCAATAGAAAAAGAGGGAATCCTCCCTAACTCATTTTATGAGGCCAACATCATCCTGATACCAAAGCCTGGCAGAGACACAACAAAAAAAGAGAATTTTAGACCAATATCCCCAATGAACATCGATGCAAAAATTCTCAATAAAATACTGGCAAACCGAGTCCAGCAGCACATCAAAAAGCTTATCCACCATGATCAAGTTGGCTTCATCCCTGGGATGCAAGGCTGGTTCAACATACGCAAATCAATAAACGTAATCCAGCATATAAACAGAACCAAAGACAAAAACCACATGATTATCTCAAGAGATGCAGAAAAGGCCTTTGACAAAATTCAACAGCCCTTCATGCTAAAAACTCTCAATAAATTTGGTATTGATGGAATGTATCTCAAAATAATAAGAGCTATTTATGACAAACCCACAGCCAATATCATACTGAATGGGCAAAAACTGGAAGCATTCCCTTTGAAAACTGGCACAAGACAGGGATGCCCTCTCTCACCACTCCTATTCAACATAATGTTGGAAGTTCTGCCCAGGGCAATCAGGCAAGAGAAAGAAATAAAGGGTATTTCAGTTAGGAAAAGAAGAAGTCAAATTGTCCCTGTTTGCAGATGACATGATTGTATATTTAGAAAACCCCATCATCTCAGCCCAAAATCTCCTTAAGCTGATAAGCAACTTCAGCAACGTTTCAGGATACAAAATGAATGTGCAAAAATCCCAGGCATTCTTATACACCAATAACAGACAAACAGAGAGCTAAATCATGAGTGAACTCCCATTCACAATTGCTTCAAAGAGAATAAAATACCTAGGAATCCAACTTACAAGGGATGTGAAGGACCTCTTCAAGGAGAACTACAAACCACTGCTCAACGAAATAAAAGAGGACACAAACAAATGGAAGAACATTCCATGCTCATGGATAGGAAGAATCAATATCATGAAAATGGCCATACTGCCTAAGGTAATTTATAGATTCAATGCCATCCACATCAAGCTACCAACGACTTTCTTCACAGAATTGGAAAAAACTGCTTTAAAGTTCATATGGAACCAAAAAAGATCCAAGACAATTCTAAGCCAAAAGAACAAAGCTGGAGGCATCACGCTACCTGACTTCAAACTATACTACAAGGCTACAGTAACCAAAACAGCATGGTATTGGTACCAAAACAGAGATATAGACCAATGGAACAGAACAGAGCCCTCAGAAATAATACCACACATCTACAGCCATCTGATCTTTGACAAACCTGACAAAAACAAGAAATGGGGAAAAGGATTCCCTATTTAGTAAATGGCGCTGGGAAAAAATGGTTCTGGGAAAGGATTCTGTATTTAATAAATGGTGCTGGGAAATATGTAGAAATCTGAAACTGGATCCCTTCCTTACACCTTATACAAAAATTAATTCAAGATGGATTAAAGACTTAAATGTTAGACCTAAAACCATAAAAACCCTAGAAGAAAACCTAGGTACTACCATTCAGGACATAGGCATGGGCAAGGACTTCATCTCTAAAACACCAAAAGCAATGGCAACAAAAGCCAAAATTGACAAATGGAATCTAATTAAACTAAAGAGCTTTTGCACAGCAAAAGAAACTACCATCAGAGTGAACAGGCAACCTATAGAATGGGAGAAATTTTTACAATCTAGTCATCTGACAAAGCACTAATATCCAGAATCTACGAAGAATTCAAATAAATTTACAAGAAAAAAGCAGCCCCATCAAAAAGTGGGCAAGGCATATGAACAGACACTTCTCAAAAGAAGACATTTATGCAGCCAACAGGCACATGAAAAAATGCTCATCATCACTGACCATCAGAGATATGTGAATCAAAACCACAATGAGATACCATCTCACACCAGTTAGAATGGCGTTCATTAAAAAGTCAGGAAACAACAGGTGCTGAAGAGGATGTATGTTTATGGCAGCACTATTCACAATAGCAAAGACTTGGAACCAACCCAAATGTCCATCAATGATAGATGGGATTAAGAAAATGTGGCACATATACACCGTGGAATACTATGCAGCCGCAAAAAAGGATGAGTTCATGTCCTTTGTAGGGACATGGGTGCAGCTGGAAACCATCATTCTCAGTAAACTATCGCAAGGACAAGAAAAACAAGCACTGCATGCTCTCACTCATAGGTGGGAATTGAACAACGAGAACACTTGGACACAGGAAGGGGAGCATCACACACTGGGGCCTGACGTGGGGTAGGGGGAGTGGGGAGGGATAGCACTAGGAGTTATATCTAATGTAAATGATGAGTTAATGTGTGCAGCACACCAACATGGCACATGTATACATATGTAACAATCCTGCACATTGTGCACATGTACCCTAGAACTTAAAGTATAATAATAAAAAAAAAAAAGGCAACTGTGAGGGGACCCAGCATCTAACAGCCATCCACAATTTGCCATACAATTGACATTTCATTTAGTCAATGAGGTGAGGGAAATGTGTCATCATGTATTGTTGAGGAAATAATCTAAGGCTCGGAGATACTTAGCAACTTGCCCAACTGCACATAGCTGGTTGGTGGCAGATTCAATATTGGAAGCCTAGGTCTTTTTCACTCCAAAGCCTAAGACATATTCCAATATATCACCTACTGAGAGGAAAATGGCACCTGTTTGAGGGTAGCTAAATGTGTATTCTATGGAAGAAAGTTTGAATAACTGGCAGAAACTGAACCAATGGGTAGTTGCAGGAGTCAAACTTTGACTCAGTGCAAAGGCCTTTGTAGTAAATTGGTTATAGCTTCCTTGGTGAGACCACTGGAAGAGTCAAGGAGGGGCTGGACAAGCACCAGCGGGAGGCGTGGGAAAGAGAATTTATGAAGTAGGCTGGAGTACATGACTGAATCCCTTTCAAGCCTGTGATGTCTAAGATATGGAGCTTTGATAACTTGATTCCCTGAATTTGGTACTCCTGTTGGCCCTAGACAGCATCTGTAGCCACGAATGGGAGAAAAGGAGGAAGAGAAAGGAGGGAAAGAAGAATGGAAGAAGGAAAGCAAAGGGGGAAGTTAGCTAGTAAATTCAAGGTATGAGGATTGAGAGAACTCTGGATCCTGAATCTTTCATTTTTTATTGAGTCATTTCTTAATTAAGAAACAACTGAGAAAGCATATGCTGTGACCTCAAAGAGATAGGTACCTCCATTTTCCTTTATGGATGATTGAAGTGTATGCTCAGTGTTGACCTCTGCAGTGAACTCAGGGCGTTAATGGGGAATCCTCCTTGAACCAAATTTTAGAGGAGCAGACAAGTTTTCACATGTGCCCTTATCACTAATGCCAGTCTAATGCCTGATTCTACAAAGGATTAACAGTCAATAGAAAGGTAGATATGTTTCATTTCTCTTTGGTCTGAACATTCTCAAGTGGGAAGAGTCGTGACATAGGCAGTTTTAGAGAAAGTATGAAATTACAAGTGTTGTCCATTGACAGCCTGTCCTTTGAAGCTGTCTCATTAGACCATCAATCTTCACCTAAGTCACTTTCAGTCCTCCAGACTCAATTACCTCTGGCCATCCCACTCCCATCTCCCCACAGAAGTTCTGCCGTAGCCCCGTGGATACCGGTATTCACATTTGACTCCAGTTCTCCATTCACAGCTGTTTAATCTTAGGCAAGTCTCTGAACCTCTTAGAGCCTCATGTCCTGTTGGTGGGATTATGAATGGCACAACTTTTTTGGAAGGTACTTTTCACAGTAGGAATTAAAACGTGAAATGTGGATACCACTTTTAGGGATTTATACCAAGGAACTAGGGAACAGTGAGAGGCTAGTGCAAAATGATATGTGCAAGGATGTTCACTGCAGCGTTATTATAATGGGGAAAAGGAAATAGTATATGTCCAATATTAATGGTTCCATAAACCGTGGCACCTGTGACTGATACAACACGTGGCAATTAAAATTATAATTTCAAAAAATATTCAAATAAATTTGAAAATGCTTAATATAGGATATTAAGTAAAAAATCAATATATGAAACTGAATATATAGTTTAAATACACAGTACAAGTTAAAATGTATTTTTAGAGCTCCCACCACCTATAGGATTAGGAACAAACTTTCTAACAGAAGATTTTATAATCGGACTCCATCCCAACTCAGATCCCTCATTTTCTGTCACTTCATCCCCATCATCTCCAGTTCCCCACACCATTCCCTCCCTTGCACCTTGCTTTAGCTACCCCAAGCTGCTTGGCATTCTATAAACACATCATAACTATGCATACTGCCATGCCTTCATGCTTCCTGCTTTCCCTAGCCAAAACGACCTTCCCCACATTTTTCAAGAACTAATTCAGGCATCACCACTTCTTCCTTGACGGTTAATTATTTCCTGCCCCTTTCTCCTACAGAACAGTTTTTATATACTTAATAATTACTTATTTAGTAGCTGTCATTCTCATTTTACCTTTCTTCAACATTTGTGGGAACCGCAAGGAGGGAAGACTGACTCTGTCTCAGAGGATCAGGACAGGATTCACAGAGGAGGGTTGCAGGAAAATGAATAGGAGTTTGTCCACTAAACAAAAGACAGTAAATGCCCCGACAGAATTCCAGAGTGAGTTCCCAGCTTGTATCTATTTCTCTCGTAACTCTTCTCACTGTGTAGTATGTTGCTTATGGGTACATGTCTCTCCCCTACCAGCGAGGTCATTAAGAGCAGAAAATGTGCCTTGTTTGCCTTGCGGTGTTCAGCACATTGCCTGGCACATACTGGGCATCATAAATATATTTTTGTCCCAGAGTATGAAGGTCTGAAAATAACAATACAGTAATTACCTTTCTCCTTGTCTCAGGGTGAATGGGGAAAAATCATATTCTTGTTGTCGCTTATCACTGGTTTCAAGTATGAGCCCAGAGATGCTGAAAATGCTTTATATTTTGCTAATTTGAACCAAATTGAAGAAGTTGTTCCCTTGGTAGGCCTTAAGAGGATATTCTGCAAAATTTGTACTTTGAGTATAAGAATTGTACCAATATGAGCTTTGCTTCCCCTTCAAACAGCATGCCACAAGAATGATGCCTTTGAAATAAATCCTGTTTGAGTAATGTTTCTCTTGGACTCATAAAATCTTTATGGAAATCTTTTTCTCATCTCATAGACTATAAGAAGAAAGAGAGAGCCAGAACCACTGAGCTAGAAGTGAAGAGCGAAGTATTTTCTCATATGTGGGTCACACTTTAATGTAAATAGTTTTTAAATGCAAATCCCATACCAACTACACATTAGCTCAAAAATCCTAGCTCTGTCCAAGTGCTGAATCTCTGAGTTAAGATCTCTTAATCTCTGATTAAAGAGTAGGTGGTATGGAAATGTATCCATTCAGATAGAAAGTTTGAATGTATTAAAAGATCCAGTAACAGCCATACTAGGGATAAGAACACAAATGCTGGCAGAAATAAAAACAGCTTTATGCCCTCCCTCAAAAAGGGAGAGAGAGAGAGAAGCAGTAAGTTGGCAGAGGTGAACTCTCAACCCAGCTATGCAAAGGGGCACTGACTTGGGAGGCACACACTCATTCAACATACATTTTTGGGGAGCCTGGTATATAACAGGCATTATACAATCACATTAAATTAGATAAATCATCATCTTTGGTCTCCATGAGGTCACAATCAGTGTTTGCTCATTCACTGACTAGCTGTTAACTTTGAGCAATTTACTTAACCTTTCAAGCTTCAGGTTTTTCATTTTAAAAATTTGGATAAGAGGATCTTAGTAGATTACTGTGCAGAATAAATAAGATAATGTTTACAAAGCACTTTGCGTAGAACTTAACATATGATAAACTCTCAATGAGTGTTACATATTAGTATGAGGTGTGATGCACTATGCTAAGTTCTTTATATTCATGGTCTCATTTGTTCTCTCATTTGCTCTACACCTGTCACCTTGAGTAGGATTTAATTCACCCTTTACACAGACAAGAAGAAGGAGGCTCAGAAGAATGTGGTTTGCTAACTTGCCAAGTTCATACAGTTAGTAGTGGGAACAGCATTCAAAGTCAGTTCTTTCTTTGTCTAAAACCAATGCTCATGATTATAGTGCTGGTGATTGGAGCAGGAATTGGGCACAGATACCAGTGCTTGCTATCAGCCACCCAATATTGTAAGACAAAATCTCCTACCCTCATCAGGACTGGCATTTTCGGGAAGGCAAAGTCTAAGGGAATGAGGTAGTCACATTATTCAGGTATTTGTGTGACTTTCGGGTCAGGGACATTTGTGGGTTAATAGATATGAGCCAGATAAATCCCAACCCTTGGGAGAGTAGGCCCAAAGTCCATCCATCCAGAAACAGTTTCACAAAACTGCTAGCCCATGGGGGAGCAAGAAATGGGACCAGAGATTGAAGCAGACCAACCAGACAGGTGGGCCACACTTAGGTAGAGTGGTTAATGATCAAGGCTGCAGGGATTCCAGGGACTAAATCCCTGGCTCCTGGAATCTTAGTGGGAGGTGGTGGGGAGGATAGCAGACTATTTCCAGAATCCACTTGACAAGTGGAAAAGGGGATCATGATGAATTTCCTGCTGGAGACAATTGTCACTGGGACAGGGTAGTTCGACCCTGAATATGTGACCAAGCAAAGGCTGAGCAAAAGCTGGCACCGTAGAAGCCACCAACTCACACACTCCAGTTGGAACCTCCAGCTGAGAGAACTCTTTGATTGTGTTGGTCTGCATCCTGTGGCTTAGGGACAGCGGGAGCTCTGAACTAGTGACCACACATTGTTACCTCGGTGAGAAGAATGTGCTTTTTCTTTTCGTTCAAGAGCTTATGATTCAATCCTATGGATTCACATAAATATTCTCTTTGCTTTACTCCCTGTGGCAAATAGGACTACAAAGCACAACAGCACCCCATCCCCCTCCCCAGGGCTGTCCCATAAACGGTGGGAGTTATCTGAGTTCCCTTGATTGAAATTGGAAAGGTCATATCTCAATAGTATCTTTAGGGCTTGCTTTTCCCATTTGTGACAATCTTGGACTGTCCTCAGGACTCCCTAAGGCGTCCTTCCAGCTTTAACCTTCCATGGGTGTCTCTCGGACACAGAGAGTTTGGCCAGCCATCAAGCAGGTAAACGGATCAATGAGGGCTGTTCATTGAATTGTGCTCCTGGGCCTCTACTGCTACTTTCAGCCTCTGCTGCCACTGTCAGATCAATGGGGGGAGCAGACAGCTGTGCTGTGTCACAATAATGGCTTCTTTGAAGAGACTTTGTTCAGTCCTTCTCCTGTAAGCTAGGGAGGTTGGGGCAGCTGCGCCCAACACCTGGCAGCTCAAGGGAGGCCCATGTTGGCTTCTAATAAAAGCAGCAGGGGTGTCTGGAATGGACCACATGCAGGTCTCCCATTCACCTGTGAGGCTGTCTGTCCCCATCAGAGGGGAAGTGTGTTGCTCACATCTCATGTACATCTAGCCCATGTGGTGCTGGCCTCATCGTCTACTGAAGCTGAAGGAAAGCATGTTGTGTCCAAAAAACACAAAGCAGGATTTTCAGCTTGTTTGCAGTAATGGCCTCACGGGATGGCTCCTGGCTTAGGAATCAGAGAGTTTGCTGAACAAATACATGGGGCAGAAAGTGCTGAAAAGCAACTCTCAGATATTACATGGTCTATTCCCCCTTCTCTCTGCTTGGTCCCAAATGGTCACTCAAGCCCCTGAGTCTGCCTGACCATCAAATCCAGGAACCCGACTCCCAGTTTCCACATCTCTTAGTTCAAACTATCAAGAGAGAGAGTCTGACTGGCTCTGCTCATCAGTCAAGTGTCCACTCCTTGTCCGGTCAGCTGCAGCTAGAAAGGGGCAAGCTCAGCGTGTACCAGTATAGCTGCAGGAACCCCTCCCTTCAGCAGCTCAATCCTGAGAAGAGGGCAGGGGCTTGGCAGCAACCCTCAGTGTATTTTCTGCATTAAGTTAACCTCTCTCTTCTCTCTGGTCTCTCTCAGAAAGTAATGGGGAAAAGTATTCTTTGCGATATGCCCCCTTGAGCTACACAAAATAATACAGACTAAGGGCCTGGCATTCAGTGAAGAGAACTTGAGAGCAATTTCAGGGTGTCTTCACCACTACAGTATTGTCTATCTGCCTTTCACAGTCTGCAAAAGGGAACTCTGTAAATACCAGGGATTTTGTGATTATTACGAATCCTCTAAGCAGCTAAATTTCCCAAATTCTCAGAGTTGTAAATGCCTTGGGATTTGGAGATATAATTAAGAACAGATGAGCCTTACAAAGGTTGATGGTGAGGATCTGGGATTGCATCAAGCCACAGAGAGAATTTTGCTGTGAGTTCCAGGCCCTCATCTCCCCCAATGCGACAAGGGGGACAAGTCCAGTGGGACAAGGACTGGAGGGGGTCATGGCACACAGGACCTCTGTTATCAGAAACACTGGGCCCAGGAATCCTGGCCTCTCATTCTCCCAGAACTTGTGACACAATCTATAAACCCACTCAACAGGTTAGGAAGAGGCAATGCTGAGTCAGCCCTGGGCTGTGCGCCATAGCCATCCTGAACAGCTTTCTGCCATTACAGGATAGAAGAAGACCGGCCAAGTCTGGCCCATTTCCTCTCAGCAGCCATTTGCCTTCTGCCCACACATCAATCTTGCCAAAAGAGGGCTTGTGCTGCAGCATTGAGTCATTCTTCTACCCTCTTTAATTTATACTCATTTCTCAGGGTTTTCTCTGACTCTACTACTTACTGAAGAGTGTAGAAATACTAATAAGGCAATACTATGTTTTATTTGATCTATGGACTGCAGCAACCTGAATCTATATTATCTGTCATGCCAAGAATGTTTTGACCTTCTAAAAGGAAATGAATGCTCTCTGGACCAGAGCCAAGCAAGCAGCTTAGACCCATTCACAAGCAAAAGTCTGGGGCCTTGAGAGTTCCAGGGCATTAAATCACCATCAGAATATGACTAGGGTCTTGAAGCTCATGATCTGGAGCACTGAGAGAGGAGAAGGAGCAGTGACCCCACAGCTACTATGACACATGGTAGAGTGAGGGTGCTGCAGCCAGGATGCCTTGAGTGCTGCTACTTGATAGTTGTGTGACCTCCAGCAAGTTGCCTAACCTCTCTGTGTCTCCAATTTCTCACCTGCAAGCCACAGGTTATAAAGGGTTGCTGTAATAGACGAGTAAATATATGCAAGGGACTTAGAAAAGTGTCTGGCGTGCAGTAAATGCTCAGGGTAGCATCTATGTCCCAAGTGGTACATAAGTGCTTTACTCCATGTCTTCTCATTCTATTCCCATATGACCCTGAGAAACAGCTTTTGGTGTTGCCATTATATGTAAGAATAAAGTGAATTTCTCATGTTCGACAAATTGCCCAGGGCCACGTGGCTAGTAGGTGGCAATGACAGATTCCCAAGGTGGACATCTCTGACTACAAACCCTGTGTTTTATCTCTTGACCAGTTCCCCTCATGGTCAGCCTGGCTTCCTGTAATTACAAACTCTCCCCTTTCATTCCCTCTGTTGTCTCTTGATGCTCACTTGACTTTCAGGGACTCTGGGATCTCTGCTACTACCCAGCTGTGAGACAACTAAGACCAGTTAATCTGTCTTTGCCTCAATTTTTTTATTTCTGTAAACTGGCATAGTAACAGAGCCTGCTGAGAAGGAGAACAGCAGCCCCTGATGGCTGGAAGCTGGCCTGGCACTATCAGTAAGGCCTTGTGCTGCCGAGAGCTGGCCTGGCACCCACACCTAGACCTTGGGGTTCTCCTGTTGACCATAAACAATTTTATCAAATGTCAGTGCCGGACAAGGCCACTCTAGGACCCTGATATATTAAGACAAAAACAAGACCATTTCAGCAACATGAACTCAGACAAAAACAAGAACATTATTCAAAATGCAAAGATGACCTAACAGCCCCTCTCCCTCCACCTCTTGACTGGTGTGAGTGATGGCTGCTTCTTTACCAATTACAACTCTCATCTTCCTTCATTTCTCCTGCCTTGTAAATAAAATTTATGAAGTACCCAATCAGAGAATTATACCTACCTCCAGACAGTCTACAATCCAGGGCAAAGCTCTGCTTCCTTGAACCCTCCCCCCAGATAACTAACACAAGCCCGAATCCTACAGTGAATTATTTCTTACCTTCTTACTGAGACACTGCACAGCTCCCTGTGGTGTGCATTCTCCCTCACTGCCACCAGTCAGCAAGCCCAACTTTGTTCAGCTACAGGGAGGTCCATGGTAGTCATTGGCCGGGGGCTGACACTGCCTCTAGAATTATATGTGATGATGCCTGGAAAACACTTAGAAATAGGGCCTAGTCCATAGTAAACACCCAATACATGTCAGTCATGAGCATGATGTTTATTGTAAGAAATGCCCTTCCTCTTTGGACAGAGCTAAGGAGCATACGTTCGCTCTCACTAAGCAGCCCCCTTCTTTTCTAAAGTCCATGCATTCCCCGCCATCCCCTTATGTTTGCCCTGGGCACTGAAGCATTCTCTTTTTGCATTTCACAGATCTTTACACTGCAGACCTCAAACCTAGAAAAATCTGTTTTGCCCATGACATTGGAGGCTGTTGTCTGCCCTGTCTTTGGGATCCCAATGAAGGACATCCTCTCTGGGTATTTCGACAGCATAGATGGGTGGGAGGCGGGGCTAGATGAGCAGTGGACTGATGATCAGGCCTTGGCGGCCCTTTCCCACTTCCTGGCAGAGTAGGTACTTTGCACATGGAAGTTCCCTTACCCACTTGCCAGGGCTGTGCAGGCCAGAGGAGCCTGGCCAGATTCTTTATCGCAAATGTACTCGCAGCTGCATCTGTGAGGGACAGCCCCAGGGACCACAGAGTTCTTCCATGCCCACTGCTGCTAATTGCAGATAATACATTAAAAATACAGAGCCGCATCTGTTCATTGTAACATGGGTATCGAGGAATTTACATGGTTTATAATGACAGGGTGTGGGGAGAGGAAAATGCTGATTCTGTCTGGGAGCCAGAGGCACAGCTGTGGGCAAAGAGCTGGAGATGTGGTTTCTGGTGCCCATCAAACTCTCTGGGTGCTAACCAAGCCCTCCCTTTGAGACACCCAGGGATACCTCCAGGTATTTATCTGGAAATAGCAAACTACGTAGCATAACCAGTCAAGCACAAAGTGGATATCCAGATGCCCAGGAGGCCTTCTGGCCCAACTCTGGTATTTGCATAGAGTTCCTGATAGAAGGGAGACACAGGACAGAAGAAACAACATGCTTCTCATGATTCAGTTGTTCATTTTCGATCAAGCATGAACTGAGCACCTAACCTGCTCTTCAAGTTGTCTGTAAAATGGGGTGTTTAAAGTACTGCTCTCACTGAATGTTTTTCTTGAGTAAAGTAATTGCATTAAATGACTTCAAACAGTACCCAAATCATCTAACACAAGCCCAAATCCTGCATTGAATTATTTCCTACCAGGTATGATGTAGGCACTCAATAAAAGTGTGCTATTATCATTCTACTCCATGTGAAGCATTGTGTTAAATTTTAGAGCACTGGGATAAATAAGGCACGATCCCTTCCGTTCTCTACCAGTTGGGGGGACAGTTGCTATAATGTGTTGTACATTGGGACAGCATTGTATGGACTTACATAAGCTATTATGGGAACACAAAAGGGAGTTGGAGCATCAAAGACAGCTTCCTAGAGGAAGGGATACCTGACCTAAGTCCTGTAGAACAGGTTGAAGTCTACCAGACCTGAAAGGTAGGAGAGATGATCCCAGCCATGAGAAGTATGTGCAAAGGCCCTGGGGAGAGGGAGAGAGTGTAGTGTTTCTGGGGAAAATGCAGTGCAGCAGGACCTTAGGGCAGGTGCATTAGGTGTCTGTTGCTGTGTCACATATTACTCCAAAGCTTAGTGGCTTGAAACAACATTTATTAGCTCATATTTTCTGTGTGTTAGGAATGTAAGTGTGGCTTAATTGGGTTCTCTGGCTTAGGGTTTCTCATAAGGCTTCAATCAAGGTGTCCACTAGGGTGGCAGTCATCTCAAAGCTCAACTGGAGGGGAGGACATGCTTCCAAGTTTCTTCACATAATTGTTTGCTGGATTCCTCCATGCTATTGGCCAGAGATGGCCCTCAGTTCCTCTCCAAAGGGAAGCTTTCAACACAGCTGCTTCATCAGAGAGTAGAGCCAGAGAGAGAGGATAAGACAGAAGTGACAATCTTTTATAACCTGATATGAGAAGTGACATTCCATCACTTTTTCTGTATTCTATTCTTTAGAGGCAAATCACTAGGTCCAGCCCACACACAAAGGGAGGGGATTGCACCAAGGACATGAATACCAGAAGAGAAAGAACACTTAGAGTCATTTCTGAAGCTGCCTATCACAGTCTACCCTCTGGCTCTCCAATGATTTCTGTCCCTTCCACATGCAAAGTACATGTCCCTTCCACACACAAAACATAATCATTCCTTCTCAAGGTCTCTAAACATCTCCTCCCATGAGAGCACCAACTGAAAGTCCAGTATCTCATCATCTAAATCAGGTGCAGGTGTGGATGAGGCTCTTGGGTATAATTCCTTAAGTACAAGTTCTAGAATACTGTTATTACAGATTTGGTGATTTGAAAAGCTAACGAGATAAATTACCTGCCCCCTATATGCCCAACATACAATGGCAGATTAGGCATAGAGCAATGGCTATAAACACTGCTACTCAAAGGGAAGAAAATGTGAGGTACGAAGGCGTCACTGGTCCGTAACAATTTTGAAATCCAGCCAGGAAAAGACTGGAAGTTTCTTAGGTTTCAAAGTCTCAAAGAATTATCATGGGGATAATTCTCCATGACTCTTAGCTCCACCTTCTAAGCTCTTAGTTCTTCCTTCTGAGTAATCCTTCCTTTTTCATGAACGGAAACCTGTGTTTAAAGCTGACTTGTTTTCTCAGTCTGTTTCCTGCTGCGAATTTTAGGGGTCCAATGGTCTCATTTTATTTTGTTATGTCTCTGTTCGTTTCTGTCCCAGCTATGTTTCTTCTTATAGGTTTTCTCGAAAACTTTTTGGTTCTTCTATAAATTGCACTGAGATTCCCTCTATTACACAAAAGCCAAACCCACAAATTTCTTTGAGGACTAACCACTTTTCAACCTGAGCCTCTTGAAAAGATGGCCAAGGGACAGCCGTTTCGCTTCCTAGAGTCCCTATTATTTGATCTGGAGGATCTGTGAGGCCTACCCTAATCTCTTGAAAGGGCCTTTGTATGACTGAATAATACCATGATCTTTTGATCTTTCTGAGGTCTTAACCAAAGGCTCCACAGCCACACCTTTTCTTGACAGTGCTGCTCAAAAGCCATTTCTTAATTTTAGTACGTTTTGCTGACTTGGGATACTGAGAATTTTCAAAACTATCAGGTCCTGGCTCACTTTAACTTTTTTTTCTCTCTCTTCTCACATAAGCAGTAAGAAGAAATTATTTTCAGCACTTTGCCTGGACATCTCCATAGCTAAATCACTAGGTTTATTAGGTACATATTTTGCTTTCCATGTAACTGCAGACAATAGTGGCACTAAGCTTTCTACCACTACCTAACAAGGATGTCTCTCCTCCATAATACGGTTTGCATGGGTCCCCCAAATGTCATGTGCTGGAAAATTAATCCCCAATGTGGTAGTGTTGAAAGGTGGGGACTTAAAGAGGTGATTGGATTATGAGACCCCTGTCTTCATGAATGGGTTAATCCATTCATGGATTTATGGGTTATCACAGGAGTGGAACTGGTGGCTTTATAAGAACAGGAAGAGGTCAGGCATGGTGGTTCGTGCCGTAATCCCAGCAATTTGGGAGGCCAAGGTGGGTGGATCACTGGAGGTTGGGAGTTCGAGCCCAGCCTGGCCAACATGGTGAAACCCCATCTCTATGAAAAATACAAAAATTAGCCAGGTGTGGTGGCACATGCCTGTAGTCTCAGCTACTTGTGAGGCTGAGCAGGAGAATCACTTGAACCCAGGAGGTAAAGGCTGTAGTGAGCTGAGATCACGCCTCTATATTCTAGCCTGGGCAACAGAGTGAGACTCCATCTCAAAAACAAAAAAAAAAAGGAAGAAGAGAGACCTGAGCAGGCACATCAACATGCGCAGTCCTCTCTGTAGGCAGTCCTCACCAATAAGAAGGCTCTCACCAGATGCAGCCCTTTGACCTTGGACTCCTCAGCCTCTGTAACTGGTAACTGTCAGAAATAAATTTCTTTTCTTTACAAATTACCCAGCTTCAGATATTCTGTTACAGACAATAGAAAATGGACAAAGACATTCCAGTTTCCAATAATCTGTTCATCACTTCTTTTAAGCCTCCACCAGCTGTATCCTCAAAGTCCAGATTTCTATAGTGTCTTCAGTTGTCTTTGAGGCAATTGAAGATTTCTCTAACAAGCTCCTCATAATACTCCTCACCTCTGCCCACTGCCTGGTTCCAAAGCTATCTCACATTTTTAGGTATATGTCACGACACTATCCTTCTCTTGATGCCAAACTCTGTACTCATCATTTCAGTTTGTAACAAATTATCAGAAGCCTTAGTGCCATGAAACACCTATTAGTTTCTGTGGGTCAAGAATCAGGTATAGTTTAGCTGAGTCTGTGACAAGGCTACAGATAAGGTGTCCACTGGTGCTGCAGGCATCTCAAAATTCAGCAGAGGAGTGGTCCACTTCCAGGCTTACTCATGGTTATTGGCAGGGTTCAGTTCCTTGCAGGCTGTTTGACTGAGGGCCTGAGTTCCTTACTGGGTGTTGGCCAGAAGCCACCCTCCGTTCCTTGCCACATGAGCCTCTCCACAGGGCAGCTTTCAGCATGTCAGTTTGCTTCAAGTGAGACAGAAGAGCCAGAGACAACAGTCACAGCCTTTCACAGCCTAACATCAGAAGTGAAATCCTATCACTTTGGCCACCAGGTCTAGCCCACACTCAAAGGGAGGGGATTACACAGAGTATGAATTTCAGGAGTTGGGGATCACTGGGAGCCATTTCAGAAACTGCCTTCCACAGTGAGTATCAGGGACAGCACAACTAGCAAGGCCCCAGTGGCCTGATGATGCCATGTCAGACTCCCATAAGTGATGGACAACCACTGAAATATTTCACCGTTGAAGAGGAGAAATAGAAATGTCACCCAGCAGCCAGAGCAGAGAAAGCATTAGAAATGGAGCACTGGGTAGGGAGGGCTGTTGCAATGCAATTACTTTAAGGGATGGCCTCATAATGAAATGTTCATTGTGTCATCGGTGATCCAACCCAGAGACCAAGGCCAGCCTGAAGGGTCGTACCCCCTTTGGGCCTTTTGCCAAGCTGTTT
Organism: Theropithecus gelada; assembly: GCF_003255815.1. NCBI lineage: Eukaryota > Metazoa > Chordata > Mammalia > Primates > Cercopithecidae > Theropithecus > Theropithecus gelada. Next base: position 61,499,945 of record NC_037668.1, on the reverse strand, counting down.
CTCCTGCTTGAAACTATCTTTTTGTGTGTTGCTCTTGCCTTTTGAACCCATCCTTTAGAGACCAGGCAGGTACCCCCATTCCTAGGGCACTCCTTAGCATCAGACACCACTTATGATGATATCTCAGGCATTTCATTTAGTCCCTAGCACACCTGTGGGGCAGATACTGCTTGGTGGAAGTGTGACAGGTGGTCACATGATAGGACAAAGGGGCATCAATGCCTTTGTGACCTCATCCTGGTGACCTCACCCCATCCACAGACCTGATTTCCTATCTTAAAGGCCCAGGAACTGGACATTTTTTGCCCTCAAATAATTGATGTTTTAGTGGAGGTTGAAACCAAGATTCCTATGCTGCTATGTGGCCCAGATGCCAGTTGATTGTTTTGCAACTGATATCAACCTTCTCTGTTGGAATTTGAGGGAAACCCAATAAATAAATATACTTATTTCCCCCTCAAGTGCAGAATCAATTGACAGCTGCAAGAGAAAAACAGATGAGGATCAGCATGTCACCTTTATTACTGATGAACTGATTGGAGAGCTGTCTGAATATGCTCTGCAGCTAGGGAGATGGGGAGGGCTAACTGAGCATGGTCTGCTCCTCCTCCCAAACCCACCAGATGAGCCATGCCTCTTACGCAGACTGAATGAGGGGCTACAAGAAGGAGAATTTGTCTGTGGTCCTGGGTCCAGGAGCATCAGTATCACCTGGGAACTTTCAGAAATGCAAATTATAGATCCAACTACCAGAAATGCTAAATCAAACTTGGGGGTGAGGCCCGGCACTCTGTGTTTTAATAAGCCCTGCAGATGATTCTAACACAGGCTTAAAGCTGAGAACCACTGGCCTGTTGGGAATTGTTCCCCACAAGGCCCAGGAAGAAGTATTCCCCTGGAATATCTTGCCACTCATGCCCACCCATTTCCTCCACTTCCTAAGAAAACATATCCCAGAGAGAGGATTCACAGTTCCCACGTTTGGTTTTTAGCTTCCAGCTGCTCCAAGGAATACCAAGTGGAGGCTTCTCATTATCTCCCTTCTTTCCTAAGGAAAAAAATGCCATGGATTTAGTGTCTTCTTTCTTGCAGTCCTTTAGAGGGGCAAGGGGTTAATCCCTTCGTTGGCACTTGATAGTCTCTGAAGACTCTAGAATGATCAGCAACACAAAGTCAAAGATGGAAGCATGTGGCTCTCCACTACTGAAATCTCTCTGTGGCTCTCAGTTACACTTAGATTTCCACATAAACCCCTTGCCAAGGCCTTCACCCTTCCAACCATGTCTCGCCCATTTGTTCACACCTCCAGTCGCTCTGGCCTCCGTCTGTCCCTCTAATATGCGAAGCTCCCTTCTGCAAGGACCTTTGCACTTGCTTCCCTGTTGCTTGGAGGACTCTTCTCGCACACCTTGGCTTGTATGGCTCCTTCTTGCCCTGTAAATCCAAAACCAAATGCCAGCTCCACAGAAGACTTCTGGCCACCCATTTCAAGTGCCCTCTACCCTATACATCATCATTTATCTCATTACCCACATTTGTTTTCTAGTGAGTACTTGACACTATCAAAAACTGATCTGATATATTTATTTGTGTTGTTTGTTTGTTAAGATGAAGTCTCACTCTGTCGTCCAGGCCAGAGTGCAATCATACGATCTCGGCTCACTGCAACCTCCGCCCCCTGGGTTCAAGCAATTCTCCTGCCTCAGCCTCCTGAGTAGCTGAGATTACAGGCACATGCCACCATACCTGGCTAATTATTATATTTTTAGTAGGCATGGGGTTTCACCATGTTGATCAGGCTGGTCTTGAACTCCTGACCTCATGATCTGCCCACCTCGGCCTCCCAAAGTGCTGGGATTATAGGTGTGAGCCACTGTGCCTGGCCTATTTGTTGTTTTTTTAATTCTCTGTCTCTCCTCACCAGAATGTGAGACATGAGGGACCTTGTTGTATTCCCAGCACCAGAATAGTTGCTGTTATATTGCAGGCATAAGATTTACATAAACATCTGTTGAATTAATGAGTAAGTAAATTAATGACTACATGAACACAGGAAAAGGGTTGAGGAGAGAAGGATCAGAGTTGAGTGATTAGTCATCGAGATGGTGATGGGCCTGCGTTCCTCTTCTCAAGGACAGGAGCACCTGAGGCCAGTTGAGTGGGCCTGGAATGCTGGCACCACACCAGATTGTCTGCCTACTTTTTCTCTTACCCGTTATCTTAGGTCCAGGCTCCCCCAACTTCTCCTCCTCCTTCCCTCCCTCTCTTTCCACTGTCACTACATTATAGTCATTAGAAACCAGCAGATTCAGACCCTCCTGTTGTCTTTTTCATAAAGGACTGTTAATGGAGTTAGTTTTCAGCAGGGGAACTGCAAACTGTTGTCAACTCTGACTTGGCCACCCACATTCACATAATTAATCACACAGGAAATCAGAAAGGGGTGGCATGAGGGCTGGAGCCTAGCTGTGTTGGGGCCCTCTTCCCAGAGAGGAGTGTGGTACATCACACAGCTGCTGCCCACCTAGAGCCCACATTTCAGGTTGGAAACAAGACAACCCAACTGGAACCACTACAGGGTAATACAAGTCAGGATCTAATTAGCACTGGAGGGTAGGAGGTGGCCCTCCACCTTCAAGATATTGGTAACAAAGGAAAGGAAATTAAATGGGGAAGGTAGAGGCTGGAGATAGAAACAAGATTAAAGACAATCTCTTCTAGAATTATAAGGAAGAGGGCATTTATTGAGTAATGTATTCTCTATTGCTGTGTAACAAATTACCACAGACTTAGTGGCTTAAAACAAAATACACTCATATGGTTTAAACATTTATAGTTTTAAACTTACATTTGTACAGTTTCTGTGGGGTCAGGAGTTCAGTAACAGCTTAGCTGGGTGCATTGCTTGAGACCTTGGTCAGCCAAGGCCAAGTTCTCATCTGGTGGCTTGACTGGGGAAGGATTCACCTCCCCACTTGTGTGGCTGCTGCAGTATTAAGTTCCTTGTGGTTGGTGGACTGAGAACTTCTGTTTCTCACTGGCTGATGGTCTGAGGCCACCCTCAGCTTCTAGACATTTCCCACAGTTCCTTGTCATTCCTTGCTACATGGGCTTCTCAAACTTGACCACTTATTTCATCAAGCAGCAAGGAGAATCCCTAGAACAGTGGCTAGCAATATGTAGTATTATCATTACATAATCACAGAAGTGACATTCCATCTCCTTTGCCACATTCTATTGGTTAGAAGAAAGTCACATGTCCAGCCCACACTTAATAGGAGGGGATTATACAAGGGTATGAACACCAGGAAAGGGGGAAAGGATTATGGAACAACCACCCTAGAGTATATCAGCTACATTACCTATTAGGTTTAGGACTATGCCAAATACTTTTACATGTATTACCTCAGTTAATTGCTAAAACAGCCTGTAAGGCAGGCATTATCCTCCTTGCACAGATAAGAACATGAGGCTCAGAGGAATGAGAACTTGCCCTAAGTCCTGCCAACATTAAGATGGGGACCACCATATCATAGCATCAAGTGAACTTGTATGAGTGTACAGGCTGGAGGGCCAGCACCCTTACAGTAAGGAGCAAGGGCTCCAGGGAGGCGGGGAGGAGGCAGCAAGAGCAGGAGGGGGTTAGCTCTCCATGAGGGGTGAGACCAAGAGGAAAGGATGTGTATGGATTACATTTCCAGAATGAAGGAAGCTGAGAGCACTTATATCTGAGGATCTCTATTTTCTCAATGAAGCAGAAAATGAGGGTGTCTCCTGAGAGGGTGGAGGTTGGGCTGGAAGGGAAGCAGAGCCAAGTTGGAATAGCAGCTGTGGGGAATGGGGAACGGGAATTTTGCCAGCATGCCTACAAAGTTGTCAAGTGGAATAAGGCTGCTTCCTTCATGAAGACTGCAGCATAGGCTTGGTGGGTGGTCCCCAGTCCCTCCCCTATTACTTTCCATATTCACTTTCATCATCTTGCTTTGCAGTGCTGCAATTTACGCCCAAGTCCATCTCTCTTGTCAGAAGGAAAGTTTTTATAGGGCGGGAACTTAACAGTAGTGCGTAATGTGCCTCTCCATACCCAGCACAGGGCCAGGCACATGAAAATCCTCCGCAAATGTCCTGTTTGCTTCCAGACCCTGAATTTCTAAATCACTGTATTACCTTTCATCCCCTAAAGGCTCATGCAGTTCTAAAAGACTGTTCAAAAATATGTATTTTTACTTTTCAGCACAGTAGAGTAGAAAGTGTAGGTCCCTCTATCATGGAATAGGGGTCCTTAGAGGTGGAGTTAGGGAGGTCTGTTGCATGTATAAACTGGTGACAAAAAAAGCAGCTTTGCATTTTGGCCCAGTATTTTTGATGTCAAGAAGCCAGAAGAACCATTTCAAAATATTCCATTTCAGTCTTTATTGATTGGTATGGAATGTTGCCCACAGTATATTCTTGCCTGAAAAATCTAGTTACCACACAGACACAGGACAATCCCATTTGTGTCAAATTATAGTCAAGTAGAAAAAAAACCTAAGTCAGACCATCTCAGGGAAAAAATGCAATGTGTTGTTCATCTTCAATGAAAAGTTTCGGAGATTATTCTGATGCCACAGGGATTCTACCATCTCGGCCTCCTTCTTGGGCCCTATGAGATGGCAAATGGCTGTCCACATTCCCTGGACTGCAGTGTCCCCCAGGACTCCTTACACAGGTCCAGAGATCCACCCTGATAGGACCAACTTGGGTCACATGCCCACCACTGAGCCAATGACTGTGGCCAAGGCGATCCTGCCCTCTGATCCAGCCTTGGTCACAAAAGGGAGTCAGGGTGTTGTGAACAAGAGGAAGAGGAGTGGAGTGGATGCCACATATTATACCTCTATCCACTGAAAAACAACTGCTCTGGTCCCCAGCCCCCTGCTTTTTTTTGCTTTTTTTTTTTTTTTTTTGTAAAATCTGCCCCTTGCCTCCTCCTGATTAAGGAACACCCCTGGGGTTCACCCTGGCCCCACTGGGCATATCTAAGTGTTGCTGGAAATCCTGGGTCCCCTCAGGCCTATCTCACCTCAGATATCATATGTTTCTCCTGGGGCCTGAAGTGTGAGCTTGAACTCTAGGCCTTCTAGCCCTGGCAGCCTTCCCAGTCCTGCCACTTCTTAGCAGAGTCAGACCTCATGTTCCTGAACCTGACACTTAGTAGGGTCCTCTAACCTGGATCACCACTCAGAACCAGGGTGCTTCTACCTCCGTGACTGCTGCTACTTTACACCTGGAGACTCCCACCCAGTGGTCCAAGTCACACCTTTTGTTTACTGCTGACACTTCTCTCAAAGCTAGCCTTCCCCCCTTTCCCTCCCCTCCATTCCCCTCCTTTCTCTTCCCTCCCCCTCCTCTCCCTCTTCCTCTTCTTCCCCTCCTCTCCTTCCCTCTCCCCATCCTCTCCCTCCCCCTCCTCTCCCTTCTCTCCCCATCCTCTCCCTCCCCTCCTCTCTCTTCTCTCCCCATCCTCTCCCTCCCCCTCTTCTCCCTTCTCTCCCTCCATCCCACTCCTTCCCCCTCCCTTCCATTCTCTTCCCTTCCCCTTCTTTCCCTTCCCCTCCTCTCCCTTCCCCTCCTCTCCCTTCCTCTCCTCAGGATCAGTTTCCCTGCCCCAATCTCTCTCTACCAAGCCACTCCCTCCTCCACAAAGCGTCAGTCACAGCTACTCTAATGCCACACATGAGACCAGGAACAGGAAATATGATTGAATGGCATTTTATTTTTTCAAACTGGATCCATCAGCTCTGCCTGACTCTTTTCCCTCTGCACCGCTTTCTAGCTGACATTCGGTACTTCTTTCTGGCATTACATTGTTTCCGTTGTTTACGGTAGCGTTCAAGTTCCTCGAAGTACTTAGCTCTCAGGAGAGCCGCTCTCTGCTCATAAGGGTGCTTCTCCAGGTCTGTCGTTGCTGACCACATCTTCCCTGTGGCCTTGGCCACCTGCACCACCGACCAGCTCGGGTTCTCCCTCTTCAGCTGAGCATAGTGGTCTTGGCAGAAGAGTAGGAAGGATGATGGAGGCCGTCTGGGTGCCTGGGGATCCCGCTTTCTCCGTTTCTTCCTCTTGCCAACGTAATTCATCATTTCTTCCTGGTATCGGGCTTTGTCGAGTTTGGCCAGGGCTTCATATTTGGCCTTTTCATGCTTTGAGATGGATCTCCATTTTTCCGAACACTTTCTAGAGAACTCTTTAAAGCCAACGTAGGTATTTGGCTGCTGCTCCTTGAATTTGTTTCTGTAATTCAGCAAAAAGTGGATGTAAGAAGAGACATTTGCCTTAGGCTTTAGCTGGATTTCTTTTCCCATGTTCATAAGTTCATCTTTTTTCTGGATTCAGTAACTTGAACAGGAGAGACTGTTATCCCCACACTCCAGGAGCAATCTAGAAGGTGCTCTGCTTGCGGTGAATTTTTCTGTCTGCAAGAGCTGCAGTCAGGGCTCAGCCTTTTCAGTGGTGATGGCATTGTTGAGTCAGAGGAGGGAAACTGTGACATCATCCACAAGCCAGCCAATCCCAGCCAACACCTGTGGGCATTTGTGTACGGGTGTTCTTATTGGTTGGTTACTTGAGGGTCAATGGTTGCCTCTCATGAAAGATGATGGTTCATTCATAGAAGGCTATGAGGCAGCTATGTCCCCCAGAAATAATTTTCCTTGGCTTTCTGGAGGCAGTGGGTTTTGCTGCACTTTGGGGGCTTAAAATCCCTAGGCTGTAGTGACAGTCCATGGGGTCTGCTTTCTTCACTATACGATTGTCAGGATGCCACATCATCCCTTCCAAAGACAGGCTGAGAATAATGAACATAGGGAGGTGGATAGCTCCAGGGCTGTCATGATAAAATGTGAAGTCTTTCTGTTTGCCTTGAACAGTGGCAGCTCATGCCATACAAAGGGTTTAGTAGTAACTCTAAAAGTAATCAGGTATGACAGCTGTGACTTGGTTCCTGTCAGGACAAAGTTGTCTAATTTAAAACCTGAGCGCTTGGGCTGTGAGTTTGAACTCTTCGTTTCTCTGAAGAAATGTGAGGGGAAAGAGGGAGGAGAACCTTGAGATTTTATTAATTAACACTTGAGTCCATGAAAATGAGATGGAATTTGTAGCACATCCAGAAGCCTCCCCACTCTCGTGTGAGGGGTCCCCATTTCTTAGGTTTAGAACACAAAGCTGTAACAGCTACGCTCAAACTGGCTGGCTTCTGGCTTTTGGTCAAAGTAGTTGCAGATATTCCACTAGTCTTTTAATTGGAGGGAAGAGAAAAGATGAAAAAGTGTCATTTTTTGGGCCTTTGGACACTGCTAGGTACTTGCCTGTGTGGCATTGGGTTTAATATAACTTAATGGTTGATGATAGCCCCAAATTTATAGGACTAGAAAACCGGGTTTCATTAACATAAAAAGTAATATGTTCAAGGTTGAACAGCCACTCATGGGTGGGAGTGTGGATTTTGATTGCTGATTGCTTGACCTAAGCCTGTACTTCATCCTGCCTGCACAGAGCTGCTGCCGGGGCACTGAGGGTCCAGATGTGTGGTCTCAGCAGCTGAGCCGGACAAGGAAACTTGCCTAAGACGACCATATTTTGAATTTTTCCAGGTTCATTCCCAGGGTTCCAAGACTTCAACATTCATCTTCTGTAAAAGAAAGATGGAAACTAATAAGAGTCTCCAATCCTGAATTCTGCCCCAGCTCTGCTGCAAGGTGGTGGCCCAAGCCAGCCCCTTCCCCTGTGTGAGCTTATGATCTTTCATAAATTGAGCATTCTGGACTGGTCAGAAAAGCCCCTCCAGGGGACAAGCTGTAGTTGTGTGGCAGGATTTGGGGGCCTATAAGATATCAAGTGCCAGTCAAGGAAGTCTGGGCTAGCAGGGGGTCTGCCAAAGGAACAGATTACTCTGGGGACACTTCTCGGCCTAGGTAGCCTTTTTTCGCCTGGCTCTTTCTCTCAAGGGGCTGGAGGTCGACTCACACATTTGCTGGACATGAGCAGGACTGCCTAGAAGAATGGGACACAACTCCTTTCTGAGATCAAAAGATGGAACATGAGGAAGAACTTTAATGAAAATCCACATATTAATCAGACTCGGCTCAGGCTCAGACACACACACACACACACACACACACACACACACAGTAGCTTATCTGTGTCTCTGTTCATAACCTTCCATCCCTCTCATGATGATAAGATCCAGGAAGATTAACCCACAATAGCTATCGGGAAGCTAACAGATTTAAGAAGAAAGGGCAGTAAAAGGGAAAAGCTATGTCAATCTCCCCTAAAGTCCTTGTTTAGGGGAGCTTAGGAAAGGTAAATAAATCTGGCTTCCTAAATCAATGCTATGTGCTGGGTATCTAAGATTTGCCATTCCAGATCCCCTTTCCAGCCTTCTCCAGCCTTCTCTTTTCAGCCTTCTCTGGCCTGGGAAGCTGTTCTGTATGAGCCACATCAATGGATCCCATACTCTCTGGTTTCCATCTCACTTTGGTCAATGGGGTCCCCCCATAGGAGATCAGAGATGGAGGAAAATTAGGTCAAGGTATTTATTCTCCTGGATCCCCACCCCAGGGTCAGCTGTAGCTGGTTCTGTGTCCCTGGACTAAAGGTCACTGGTCCTCATAAGATGTTCTCTCTAAGTGACTCTCTCCTTCCAGTATAGGCCTTGCCCCCTCTCGTTATCTCCTTATGCCTAGGGTGGTAAAATCTTGACTTTTATGAGCCTCTGAGGTCTCTGCTACTTTCCCACACTCTGCCCTCACCAATTATTTTAATTTTGAGTGGCCATCTGTTTCCTGCTGGGACCCTAACCAAAGTACCATGTTTTTAGCCTTTCACCATGTAGGCATCAGTTCAATAGAGAAGAGTAATGAGCTTCTGGAGATCCAAGGGCCCGGCAGTCACATAGCCTGGAGTGGTCTGCAGAGCAAGCATGCCTACAAGGACAGTGGCATGACCAGACCACATGCCCAGGAAGAGGTGTCCAATATTCCCTAGATTATGAGATGACCTCCAGGCAGGAGCATTGGTCTAGAGGGCCAGATAGTAAATATGATAGGCTTGGTGAACCACAGGGTTTCTGTTGCAAGTACCCAGCTCTGCCACTATACCCCGAAAGTAACCATAGAACATACCTAAACCAATGAGTGTGGCTGTGTTCCAATAAAACCTTATTTTTAAAAAATAGGCTGCAAGCTGGGGGTCATAAATCTGCCAACTCGTCGTCCACAGATGTGAGTTCAGTGTTTTCAAACATCTTGATTGCAGTCTGCAATAAGAAATACATTTTACATCATGACTCATTTACATACATACATACTTAATATTTATATAATACTTAATATGAGCCAGCCTCTCTTCTAAGCACTTTATGTATATCATTCCATTCAATCCTCATAACAAGCCTATGGGAGGGCTATTTTTATCTCCATACAAGGATAAAGGTAGCAAAGCACAGAGAAGATATAGAGATAAAAATGTTCTACTTGTATGACGTACTCTTATTTTCTACTCTGTTCTAGTCACTTCTGCTTTATGTTGTTATTTAAAATGCCACCCACAGACTGACCTCATGACCCACTGATGGGTCACACTCCAAGGATGGGTTTGAAAAACACCATCCAGACAAGCTGAGAGGGAGCTTCCACCTTGGAGACTGTGAGATCCTCTTTACTTGGTGACAATAACATGAAGTGGAAAGAACGTGGCCTTTGAAGCCAGACAGATATAAGTTCAAATTCTAGCTTTACCATTTATAGCTGAGTAACTTTGGGCAAGTCTAGCTCATTACAACCATATCTCTAAGAAGTAGTGAGGTGATAATAAAGCCATGAGGATGAAACAAATTGAAATGATAGGAATAAAAACAGCTGGCACTCCCCATCTCCTACAGTGTGGGCTGGACTTAGCCACCCACTCCTATTGAATAGAACATGGAAAAGGACAAACAGTAACTTAACAGTGGGGAAATCTGGCAGACACCACTTTAACCAAGTGATCAAAGTAAGCATCATCAGTAGCGGGTCATGCTGAGATCACAGAACCCCCTTCTGTGATGCCATAATAAGAGCATCTCACCCCCATGATATTCTTCCCAAAAATCCATAGCCAAGGTCCATGAAAAACCATTAGACAAACTGAAATAAAGAACATTCTACCAAACACCTGATCAGTACCCTTCAATAATGTCAAGATCTTAAAAAAACCAAGGCAAGACTAAAAAACTAATGCAGATTGGAAGAAACCAAGAAGACAGGACAAATGCAATAAGAGATGCTAGACTGAACCCTGGGACAGAAAAAAAAGTGGGGCACTGGTGGAAATCTGGGAAGATCTGAATAAAATGTTTCATTTAGTTAATAGTACTGTACCATTGCTGATTTCTTAGTTTTTACGCATGTCCCAGGGTTATGTGAGATGCCAACATTAGGGAATCTGGGTGAAGGATATACAGGACATTTCTGTACGATCTTTGCACTCGTTTCTTATTTCAAAATAACATTTTTTGAAAAAAAAAAAATCTTCCCTGTTGATAGCAATGTGCACCCAGGGTAAAGACACCCTGCTCTTGATCCATCACCTCCAGGAATCACAGGGCCAGATTTTACCCTCAATTACAGCAGCATATGGTCTTAGCATATCTCTGTCAAAGTATCTCTCAAATTTTGGAGCATGATGGAATCACGTAAGCTTTTCAAAGCCCTCCGTACTCAGGCCACAGCAACAACAGCAAAAATACCTGGCATAGGCATGTGTTTGTCAAATGCTTTGAAACTTCCTTCATCCCCCTCCTGCCCCTTCCTCTGTGGAGTGGGACTCACTGGTTGCATTGAGCCTCTGAGCAAGGCATCTGCAAGTGGCAGAAGAATGCCTCTCCAAAGATGCCGGCGTCCTAAGCCCTGAAACCTGTGAATTTGTTCCTTACTTGGCAAAAGGGACTTTGTAGCTAAGATTACTCTAAGGATTTAGAGATAGGGAGATGATCCTGGATTATCCAGGTGGGCCTGATAGAATCACATGGCCTTTGTAAGAGGAAGGCAGGAGAGTCACAGTCAGAGGAGATGTGATGAGAGAAGCAGAGGATCAGATGTGGAGACAGATTTGAAGATGCTACACTGCTAGTATTGAAAACAAGGGAAAGAGGCCACAAGCCAAGAAATGCAGGTGGCTATTAGCAGCTAGAAAAGGCAAGAAAAGGATTCTCCCCTGGTGCCACCAGAGGGGCTCAGCCCTCCCCACACCTTGATCTTGGCCTGCTGAAACCCATTTTGGACTTCTGACCTCCAGAATTATAACACAATACATTTGTGTTCTTTAAGCCCCTAAATGTGCCATTATTTGTTAAGGCAGCAATAGGAAACTAGCACAGTATCTTTCTCCTCCAGCTTCTTGTCTGTAACTTTTCCTCTGCCATTCTTAACCCCTGCTTGTGTTAATGCAGAAGACACATTTTAAGGTGAAAGTTTTACATCACCGCATATTCGATTTGTTGAGGGAGGAGAACATGACATATTCAATCCTGCACACTCTTCTTCACTCACTTGCTGACTCATTAAGTCACTAATTCACTCATTCGCTTACCAATTAATTCACTCTTATGTTCTTTCAGTTCATTCACTCACTCATGTACTCACACACCTGTCTCAATAAATAGCTGTTGAGCTGCTGGAGCAGTGTGGCTGCTGCTTTGATGGTCAGTGATGAACAGTGTTTGAGGGATGGTTGTGTCTCAGGAAGGAGGGTGGTAATCCAGGGAATCATCTGAATTCACCTGGATCGCTACATAATAAGAAGATAGGGAGGCCAGGCCATAAGCAGTCAGTCCAAGACTCTTTGGCACTGACCTCTTGCCAGGAGCTGTTAATCAGATGTGAGCACAATATTTTAATAAATATGATGATCATACTTTGGGTACATCATCTCTGGAAGCCTGGAAGCATGAAAAGAGAGATTAATTTATCCAAGGCCACAGAGCAATAAGTGGCAGAGCCAGGCTTCGAACTCAAGCTTGTTTGACCCTTTGACTCATATGTTTAGCCTCTATGGGTAGTCTAGGATCTCCCTTGGTTGGGGCTAGGGTAAGGAAGCAACCGGGAAGGAACAAGGCCAAGAATTTCATGAGGAGGGAAGAAGAAAGGAGAAAAAGTTGTCTAAATCTCAACGTTTAAAAAGATTCAGGTGAGTCTTTTCTAATCTGGGTTGATCCTCATTCCGGATGGATCTAGTCAACTTATCTCTAGGTCACGGGATATTCCAAGTCCAGGAGGTCAACTGACCTGGATGACCTATAGAACCAGCATCTGAAGATAAGCACGGAGCCTGCATCTCCTCCCAAGGGCAGAGGCTTGCCAAAGCCAGGTGAGGTGTCAGCACCCAGACCAATGGACTAGTGGACAGGTGGGCAGGCAGTGGTCAGATGATTAGACACAGAATGGGATCAGCATGGTGGGGGGATGCCTGGCTACCTATGAAAGGATACGGGACAGACCTAGAACAAGATCAACTCTGGGTTGATACCTCACACAGTGATCTATGGACACTCCTCACAGGTCTTTAAAAACCTACTCCTTTATACCACAGAATAGGAGAGTGACCCTGATCATTCAGTCCACCTACTTCTCCTTCATCCACAGTAGACATCTTTTGTTTTGTCTGCCTAGTGCTCCTCCCTTCTTTTGAGCACATTCCTTCTTTTGGAGAATTGTCCCCAAACTAGTCATGGGGTTCTAGTGGGGGCCACCTCCTTGGCCCCAGGAATGGGCACATTCCCCAGCTAAACTAATCAGAGGCCTCTGATGGCCTTTTTCTAATTAGAATCATGGGGAGAGATCATCATCTTCTCTCTAGTGGTGAAGGTGAGAGAGTGAATCACAGAGCTACTAAGGGTGGTCATGGTCCCAGCCTCAAGCAGCCACCATTTGCAATAGAAAGAATGATGCCAGCGGGCAGACCACAACGTAGATGGGGCACAGAGAGAGAGGCTTTGTAGCATCGGAGTTCCTGGTTCTGGCCATCCCTGAGGCCAGCTACAACTCCACTCTTCCTATGGTTTAGCTACAATCCATAGCAGCCAATCATTTCTTCTGTAGGTGGATGTGATCTGGATTTCTCCTATCTGAAAGCCAAAGTATAAGGCATTAATCCAGATGGATGGCAGCAAGCAATACAAGAAGAGAGGAATTCTCCTCTCCCCCATTTTTGATGCTTTTTGGGCACATGCTATGTGCCAGGCACCTTTTATGTGCATCACCTCACTTAAACCTTTTAACAGCTCAATGAAGTGGGTGCTGTTATTATCCTTACTATATAGATGGGGAAACGAGGCCCAAAGCAGGTCAGTTACTTGCCCAAAGTGAGACAGTATGTTTAGAGCTGATGATACTTGAATCCAGGCAGTCTCCTTCTAGGGCCCATGTGCGAAGTCTCCACCCCAAATTGCTTTCTATTCAGTAAATCTTATTCCCTTTGCCTACGAATCTACCTTGCTGTACAGAGATATGGCAGGGCCAAGAATTATAGATGTCGTGTCTTGAGGCCTTAGAGGGAACTTTGTGAGCATCACTCACAATTGCACTATGAGATATAAACTGGGGAAAGAGGGGCTCAGAGAAGTGAAGGTCACATGGCCAGCAGATGATGAAGGCAGGATTAGAACTCAGCTCCATGGGACTCTAGGACCACTTGCTCGCTAGCCTTGGTGTGTGTGAGATGTTTAACCCACCCATTCTCCAGCTGTTGGGCAGCTCACTCATTCTTCTGGGCATCAGAGCTGCTGATCTCTGGCAGGGCCCACTAGCTGCCTCCTGACAAGGGAAGGAACATCCATGATGCTCAAACTGAGAGTGGCAGTTGAGTGGCAGGTACACACTGATGTGGGCAGCTCCTCAAGAAGCCATTTACAGCAGTCCCTCTGGGTGAGAAATAGTACTAATTACAAGCAGTGGAGGCTTCTGCAAGGCAAGCGGTGCCACCCTCTATGGCAGGAAGCAGGTTCCTTCTCCAAGTCATGTCTGCCAGTGACAGGTGGAAAGTGGGCAAGGCTGTGGAGGCTAGGCTGGGGTTCCCCAGAAAAAGAGGGAAGGTGATGGCCAGGTGTACTGGCTGGTCTGGGTACAACAGAGTGCCCTGTCCTTCTACCCCTGCACTGCTCTGTCACCAGAGTAGATGCAGGTGCCTCATTTCCCTGGAGAAAACTAAGCCAGGCTGCTCTGCAGTCTGCTCTGAAGGGAAGGGTTCAAGGCCCTGGTAAGATCCCACCCCCTCTTCTCAAACCCCAGCAAGTCAGGGGGGAAATAGCTCACGTTTGTGAGGCACCTACTGTATGCTAGGCACAGACTTGGTCACATTACACACATGAACACTGCTGCTCAGAGGAATCCCATTGCACAGATGAGGAAACTGAGGCTCAGAGAAGTTATGTCACATGCCTGTGTTCACACTAGGAAACAGTGGAACCCAGATTCAAATATAGCACTGTCTGGTTTCGAAGGCCTGGCTCTTAACCCTTAACCTTTTTAAACCTATTGCCTCTGTGCGGAACAAGACAGATGATGAGCCAGATAGGTGTTATCTTCACTTAGACAGATACTCGAGCCAGGAAGAAGAGGGTTGAGTAGAGTTGAGTGTGAATGTGCTGTAGTCACCACGCTCTTGAGGGCTGCACCCTGTTTCTGGGCCAAGCCTGACGGGGATAGGCTTTAACATCCTAGAGCATGGAGGCTGCCAGTCCTCGGCGCTGCCATGCCGGATCTCAGATCTAATGTGTAATAGAGACTTGGGCTGGGGACAGGGGACAGCCAGCTAAAGGCTCAGCAGCTGGTCAGAGTGGGAACTGCTCTTAGATTCTGTCCAGTCAGGATGGCTTAGGACCTGGAGGATAAATGTACAAGGTTCAGGACATCATATAAGAGTAATAAGGGCAAGTTGGGGAGGCAGCAACAGACATGGAAGAAATGATGCTAGGACACCATTTCCCAAATCTCCCCTGGGAAAGCCACGCCTGTGGAATCTTTTACTCATTAAAGTGAGTAGGCAGCCCTTCTCTCCATCCAAACCTCAAATGGGGGCCATAGGGACCTGCCTTCCTGATAGAAGTTCCATCAGCTGATTGGCCTAGCTTGGGACACATGACCACCAGGATCCAATCACCTGTAGCCTATGAGTCATATGATGTACATGGCTGCCCCTTTCAGGAGCTGTGGGTTGAGGGAAGGAGACTGGTCTTCAAAGGCTTCTAGTCCTCAGAAGAAAGTAGAACTGCCTGATTTAGACCTGGAGACAGTACAGGATAGAGTGGGCAACTCAGAAAAGCTGCTGGGGATCAAGCCTCCTCACCCAGAGCTTGGCATCGGCACCAATTCTGATCTTCAGACCCAACCCTGTTCTGTCACTTCGGCACAATGGGAAGATCCTCTCTATGGAGGCAGGAAACACCTTACCCATCAGCTCTGCCGGCTGAGCAGCTGAACTAGCAATGGAAGGAAACTGACACACCAAGCCACCCCCTAGACCTTCACAATATGCCACCACCCAATGCACAAGGCCCAGCACGTTGGTGAGGAAGCCCTCATCCCGACAACAAACACAGCCAGGCTCCCTGTCCCTCAGCACTCCCAGCCCCAGATATATGTCCTCCAGAGAGCTGTGCATCTGGAGAAAAAACATTTACCTGATGTGGTTTGTGTGGATTCCCTAGAGCTAACAATTAGCTAAGCAGGAAAGAGCTCTGATCATGTGTTGAGTTTATTGAGTTGCTTTTGGGGAAAGGGGAACATTTGCCCACATTGATTAGCAGACCCCACTGTTGCTGCTTTGGGGATAGGTCAGCATGACAAGAATCCCCAGGAAGGTACCAGCAGCTGCTAAGTGAAGCAGGTAGTGGGGCACAGCCAGGGCTGAGGAACTAGGAGTGGGGAAGCATGTCTTGACAGGAGTGGGCAGTGCCATGGGAAACCCAGGAAACCTGGGTGAAGCCCACATGGCACTGGAGGCCCTCCCTCCTATTCCCTGGCTCACCTGCTCACTGCCTCTTTCTCTGCTTTTCCCCACATGTAACCTCTGCTTTCACCAGCAGGATCTCATTCATTCATTCATTTGGCCAATCATCCCTTCTTCCACTGAGTGATATTTACTGAGCCCTTTCTTTGTGTCAGGCACTCTCCAAGGTACCAAGGAAAGGACTGTGAACAAGAAAGAAACAGCTCCTGTCTTCAGGGAGCTCATAGTTCAGCAATGCATGGTGAGACAAGCACTGTGGTAGAGAAAGTGCTGGGTGCCCAGAGGGAACAAAGGAGAAGTAAACCAGACTCAGCAACAATGACAGGTTTCCTGAGCCAGGGGCTGATACACCTGCAGGATGAGTAGGAAGTAACTAGGAAAAGAGTGGGGATGGATCAAGATTGGGAGAGAGAATTTGGCAAGAAGGTAAATTCTTAATTGTTGGGAACATTCAAAATAGATCAAAACTGACCATTTTTCAAGAATGCTGTGGTTGAGATTCCTATATCGCTGGGCATTAGACCTAGAAGACCTCTGAAGTCCTTCTCAAATCTCAGATTTTAAGATTAGCTGGTTCCCACTCTCCTGATAGCAGAGGGGATGTAATTTGATATCCCACCACTGAAAGCAAGCCACTGCTGTTTGTTCATTTATTCATTCATCCACAAAGCATGTCTAATGAAAGTGTTCTTAACCCACTCCCCTCCCTCAAAGAAGCCACTTGGACTACCCAGCACTCCCATGGCCTCAGTAGATCTTCCTGACGGGTGCCCATGGCACCCCCAGCACCTGCTGCCTACAGGCCATCTCCCACCCCCACCCTCAATGCCTGTGCACTTCTGCTCCCATCAGCTGAGTCTTGCACTTTCCGAGATTCAGATGGGTTTGTTGCCAAGTCTCTCAGTGCCAGTCATACTTGTTATTGTAATTATGTGATTTAAATTAAACATCACATAAACTGATGAAATATGAGTGTGAAAGAAAATACAGTTGCATCTATGGAAACTAAACTGAATGCTTTGGAATGATTCCACAAAGGGGAGAGTCTCTTAAAAGAATTGCTTACTAGATATTAGGTGTGAGTGAATGAGACAACTGTACCCCACTGGGTACATTACATGAGGGGAGGGGGATGGGACAAAGCATCCTTTGCACCTTGATGAGAATGGGTGTCAATGCCTGGCACGTAGCAGTTGCTCAAGAAATATTTGTTGGCTGGACAATCTGTAGCAACATTGGAAATGGTGAATGATGCATTATGGTTGTAGTTTATATAAGATAGACAACGTGGAGAACAAACTCATGATCAAAGGAAGGGCCTTAGTCCTGCATTTAACTCATTGGCAAATAAATGTATGTTTAAGTGTTGTACATTATAATTAAATGTTGAAGCTACATCTGTGTCCTTTTTTTATGATTTCCTACTTAGAAATGAAATTTTTATTTACCAACCAACTACATCATCTGTGAGGCTTCTATGGTAGGAATTAGCAAACTTTTTTTTTCTGTAAGAAGCCAGAAAATAAATATTTTGGGCTTTGCAAGCCGTCATCTTGCACAACTCCTTAACCCTGTCATTGCAATATGGAAGCAGCCACAGACAATATGTAAAAGAACGACTGGGCATGGTTGTGATCTGGTAAAACTATATTTACAAATACAGGCAGCAAGCTATAGTTTGCCAACCTCTGTTCTATGAAATGTATTTGTTCTGTGTGCCAGGCACTGTGCTGTGCACTGGAGATACTGAGACAAAAAGAAGATTTTATTCCAGCTCCCATGAAGTTTGCCTGCTAGTTGGAGAGATGGTCAACTCAAAAGATGAGTACAATTTGGTATGCCCAGGACCATGGCAGGGTCAGGTCTATTGGGGGCAGCGAGAAGGAGAGATGGAGGAAAGGAAATATTTAGTTAGGTTTATAGGATCAGGGATATTTTCCCAAGTAGCCAGGTGGGGCAACAGGAAAAGGGCATTCCAAATAGAGGGAATAGCACGTGCAAAGGCATGAAGACATGAAAGTATTAGTCACATTCCAGGTGTACAAGCCATTCTGTGTAGCTGGATCTCAAAGTGTGTGTCATTGAAGAGGAAAGACATTAAAAAACTTGGACTTTATTCTGGAGCCAGTGGGTTCAACCATTGCTGCTGGCTTTCCAGCAATGCAGGCATTTGATCAAATCTCCCCACAAAGTATGGAAGATGGAACAGAGGCAGAGGGCAAATCAGAAGCCCATCTCTGTAGTCCAGGTGAGAAACAATGAGGACATGAAATGGAGAAGACTTGGCCACGACTGGCGATAGGGGTGAAGGAGACGGGGGAGTTGAGGATGCTGCCCGGGCTAGGTGACCAGGAGGATGGTGTGGATTACGGGGAGCAGTCGCACTAAGGAGCAGGAATGACTGGGGGAAAGCTTTGATTTGTTCAGAGCATAGTAACCAATCCCAAACACTTACTAGGCAGCCAGGAATTGAATCTTTAAAGGCTGGCTCAGATCTTTCAGAGCTGTCCATACAACCACAGTGGGCAGGCACTGCTGGGAAAGAAAGTCTTGGGAGGCAGAGGGGGATCTTTTCAAAGATAAGGCCCAGCGGCTCATATTCAAAATAAACTTCCATCATTCTTAGCAAACTATCACAAGAACAGAAAACTAAACACCGCATGTTCTCACTCATAGGTGGGAACTGAACAATGAGATCACTTGGACTCGGGAAGGGGAACATCACACACTGGGGCCTATCATGGGGAGGGGGGAGGGGGGAGGGATTGCATTGGGAGTTATACCTGATGTAAATGACGAGTTGATGGGTGCTGACGAGTTGATGGGTGCAGCACACCAGCATGGCACAAGTATACATATGTAACAAACCTGCACGTTATGCACATGTACCCTAGAACTTAAGTATAATAATAATAATAAATAAATTTTAAAAAAAAACTTCCATTTGTCCCAGGCATTCACTCAGTTCCTGGAAAATATGTAACATCATGGGATTGTCTTGGGGAAAGAATTTATCTTGACATAGCAAGTCCTAGGAATTTAGCTAAAGGAAAACTGATTTTGGAAAGCATTTTGATGAGAATGGGTGTCAAGGCTGAGTCATTAAAGGTTTGCTTAAGGAATGAGAGGTGGCTTAGGTTTGGCAGAGGAGGGATCAGCCTCAAACAAGGGTCTTGGGACTATTTGCCCACCACTGACCATGACATTTTCAAAAGGGTTTCTCTGATTGTATCCTGGTGTCCTCTCCATTTATTAGGGAGGACAGCAGGTGACAGGTGGGGAGGGAAGAGGGCTTGGGAGTAG
This sequence comes from Theropithecus gelada, assembly GCF_003255815.1. Taxonomy (NCBI): domain Eukaryota; kingdom Metazoa; phylum Chordata; class Mammalia; order Primates; family Cercopithecidae; genus Theropithecus; species Theropithecus gelada. The sequence goes on along the minus strand of NC_037668.1, from coordinate 61,480,616 downwards.
GGATGAGGTGGTGAGGACCTCCTATATTTCACATTCTCCTAGGCCAGCCTTGGGGATGGGGAAGGATGGTTTATGCTTAGTACTGGGATGCAGAAGTGCTTCAACTCTGAATCAGACCAGGGCCATGCACATAGCTTACTTAACAGTTAATGCCCACAGAAGATGCTCTGGGAGGACAGAAGCCAGATGCTATTGATGGAGGAATGGAGACTGAACAGAAAAGAAGACATTGCAGCTGAACCATAGATATTACAGGCTTTTCAGGGACTCTCTATATCTAGGGAACCACAGTGGGAGTGGCCCTCACTTGCAAGCACAGTGCCTTGTACACGAGATGTGCTTGGTGATTGCATGAATGAATGTTCTCCTGAAGATGTCAGTTTTCAGGGATGCTAAGATTTAAACCATTATCTCCTAACACTCCTCCCCCTCGACTTACAATTAGGCAGCAATTCCTTGCACAGTCACTGTTGTCATCTTGGTGGGGATCTCTCAGCTCCCCAACATCCCGACTGCACATGAGAAGCTTCTTAAGAAGAAATGCTTCCCACAAAATCGGCTCTGAGCTCTCCTTCATGAAGAGAAGGGCTCAGAGCTTTCTGCAGAGGAGCTCAAAGCCACTTTTCTATAATCAACTACATGCATTAAAGGGAGTGATTTTTTAAAAATTCTCCCCAAGCCAGATTCCATTAATGAAGCCCCATTTAACAGAAGTCAATTTACCAAAAAGAAAAAAAAATTGAATGTAATTGCTTAAATACATTTTATGTTGTACTGCAATAGCAATTTTCTGGGCGAACTTGGAATTCCCCAAGCCCCCCGTAGTGAAGTTAATGTGGACAGAAAGGTTTGAAGGGGAGAATCTCTCTTTGTGTTTCTCTCCTTTAATTATGATTCTAAAAGGGAGCAAAATTAAAGAGGATCCTGGGGGAAGTCAGGAGGGGGAGAACAGGAACAGAATGGAATTCAGCCTAAACTGTTCCACTGCCTTCCTTCATGCTTGCATGTACATGTCAGTGTAATGTAGTGGCTGAGTGCATAGGCTCTGGATGGGATGGCTGCATTTAAATCCCACCTCTGCCACTTAATAGCTGTGTGACCATGAACAAGTTTCTTTCCCTCTCTGTGCAGCCAGGTGGTGCAGTGAGAAAAGGCATAAAGAGCATCACGGGCAAAGGCAGAGAAGCACACAAGAACAATGTGTGTTCCTGAATACATGAACTCTTCTGTTTGACTGGAGAACAGTGTGTGTGTGTGTGCGCGCGTGCACGCACGCACGTGCACGCACACTCAGGGTGAAAGGCAGGCAGGCGTCAGACCAGGAAGGCTTCCCTGAGAAGGTGACATTTGTTCAAAGCCTTGGAGGAAGCAAGGGGCTGAGCCAGGTGGAGTTCTGGGAGAAGTGCCAGTGTAGCAGGCAGAGGGCATGTCAACTGCAAAGACTCTGAGGCAGGAGCAGGCCTGGCCAGTTTTGAACAGCGAGGAGACATCTGTGGCTGGGGCATAAAGGATAAAGAGAAGGAGGCAGAAAAAGTAAAGGCACAGTGGCTTTTTCAAGGCCTTGTAGGCTATAGTAAGGTCTTTTGCCCTGAGGATTAGAGCCATTGAATATTAGTTTTGTTTTGGTTTGTTTTTCACTAACTCCATTGTAATATAGTTTACATAAAATAAAATTACCATTTAATTTATTTACCTATTTATATTTTGGAGATGCTGTCCAAAATATAATAAATAGGTAAAGAAAACGGGGTCTCATTGTCTTGCCCAGGCTGGCCTCTAACTGCTAGCCTCAAGCAGTCCTCCCAACCTGGCTTCTCAAAACCCTGGGAATACAGGCATGAGCCACTGTGACTGGCTGTAAATTACCTATTTTAAATGTACAGTTCCTTGGAGCTTTGACCAATGTGTACGTCTCATCTAATCAACATCTCATTCAATATGTAAGACATTACCATCACCCCCAAATGTTCCCTTGTACTCTTTCCCAGCCAGACAATCCCCAGCCTTTATCTCTCGCCCCCACCTCTGACAACCACTAATCTGTTTTCTCTCACTAAACTCTTTTGCAGAGTTTCGTATGAATGAGTCACTCAGTATATACTCTCAGTATATCCTCTCTGATGGCCCAACATAATGCTTTTAAGAGTCATCCAGGTTGCAGGTATTGGGAGTTGGTTCATTTCATTGGAGAGTTTCTAGCAAGGCACGACACCATCTCAATGGCAGAGTCTGATGTGATGATTCTGCCATGTAAGCCCCCAGTTCTTTGATAGATGCCAAGAAGACTCTCAACTGCCCAACATTTATGTCCAGGGAGGCAGGAGCAGAACAGGGTAAAGATGCATGGGCAACACAGGGCCCTGAGAGTTTCAGCCTTGGAAATTAACAATTAACAGGATTTCTAGGAGTGGGTAAAGGTGTGGGAGAAATGGGAGGTGGGAGATGCCTCTTAGGGCTTCTCCTGATCTCACAGGCCAGGGAAGTCTCACTGACTTCCTGCGACAGTCTTGATCATTAATCTCATCCTGCTCTTGAGACCTCAGCACCCTCCCCTCATTCCATTTTGCAATAAAGAGCTTTTGGTCCTGAATTATTCAGGTAAATTCTCCCTACTTCTACTTCCCTTATATAAATAGCCTCCAAGCTTTGTCACTGAGATAGAATTGAATTTGGCCTGGAGAAAAAAAAAAAAAAAACCCACAATACGTTTGTGGCTCCTTAGAAAACTTAAATGACTCAGTCTGTAATAAACTATTTTAAATGGGATCTGGTGAAATACAGTAATTGGTTTTTATAATAGTTTTTAGCATAGCAGTATGGGTTATATTCCTGAAGTTTGGTGTGTGTCAGCATTTTCATTATAGTAAGAATTCAGTTTTGCAGTACGTGAAGCTCCTTGGTTAGTTCTTTTGTTTAATGCATATTTATGAAGACCCACTATGCTGAATGTCTTCCATTTGCACCTCCAGATCCTCTCCCTTGCCTTCTCCTTGCTCCATGCCTGAGAAGACTTACCCAAGGGGCTGCATCAGTATGCTCTCTTGCTCTCTGGCTTCCAGTTGGGCTAGATCAACAGGAGAATCAGTAGGAGATTGGAGGAGGGGAAGGAAGACAGTGAGTTCTGGGTATTCATTCTTTGTCTCCTCTTGATGGGCTTTTCACGAATTGGCTATAGCCCCAGATTGTGAAAGAAGATCTGGGTCCTATATGGTGTCTTCTTACATGCAGCTCCCTGTTTGGAGATAACTATTTTCTCTCTGCTCCAGGATTGGGAGTGGTAACAAGTCCCCCAGTTGCCAGCCCCAGGATACTGCCCCTCCCTGGTGGTTCCCCCATAGTCAGCCCTCACCTTTATAGTTCCAAGAGTTTGATGAATGACTGTTTCACACAGGGTATAAGGACCTATGTGAAAGAGTGTAGAGAAAGGGTATAAGGACCTATGCAAAAAAGTCATTCATCAAGCTCCTGGGACTCTTCTTATATGACTGTGACACGTGTTTTCTGCTGGAACTGTGACATGCCTACTTTGTGTCCAGTATTGTGTTAGATGCTGGAAATCAAGATGAAGAATGGAACAGCAGCTGCCATCACTGACAGCTTGTTATGGCCAGGGACTGTGCTTAGAGCTTTTTTGTGTGTATTTTCTCATTTAATCCTTGCAGTCTTTTAAGGGAGGGGTCATTATGATCCCCATGTTGTGGATAAGGTCACTGAGTCTCAGAGGGTGTCTGTAGTTTTCCTGAGATCACACAGCTGATCCCTCCAGCGCTCGTTTCTTCACCACTAGGCCACATTGCCCGCTCTGAGGAGTTATCTTGAGGAAACCACACACTTCTATAACTGAATTATAATTTGAATTAAATGTGGTGGCATCACAGAGGAAGACAAAGGAAAATTATAATTATTAAACTAATATGTGCCAGGGACTGACCTCGATTCTTTGTGCATACGATTTCTTATTTATTCCCACAAACTCTTAGGGCTGGTATTACTCCCATTCTCAGAGCATTCTCTGAGGTCCAAGGTCACACTGGTGAAACCCGGATAAGAACCCAAATCTGTGCTTCAAAGTCAAGGAGAGTAGGGAACGCTTTACTGCAGATGTGATACTTAAGGGGCTTCCCAAAGTCATCTTGGGGGACGTGGATGGGCAGGAGAAAGGGTCACAGGTGAATATATTCCAAGCAGAAAAGGCAAAGAACTAGAAAAAGGAAAAAGGATGAAATGCTTAGGGAGTTTAAGCAGGAGGTGCTGTAGTCTGAGGGATCAGTTGCCTCCTCCCAGCAGCTGAGGGAAAGCCAGCAGTGTGATGAGCCCCCGGAGGAGCCGTCTCATGCTGCTCAGGCCTAGGGTACTGGAGGGGCCTGGGGTAACACCACCTTCCCTTCCTGCTTCAGAGCTGGGCTGAGGCCCTGGCCCTCAAGGGAAGTGGGGGAACTCTTGAATGCTCATATAACTCTACTGCCCAACTCTGGTCCCTGAGCCCATCTGCTTCCTGTTCCCACAGGTTCACCGGAGCCAGCCTCCCAGCCCCCGTTATCAGCAGCAAGAACTGGCTGCGACTGCACTTCACATCGGATGGCAACCACCGACAGCGTGGATTCAGTGCCCAATACCAAGGTAGGCAGGTCCCAGGACCGTCCGACTTCCTCAGCGGGCAGCGGAGATGACACCTGGAGGGCTCATCGCCTCCCCATACTGGGGTGTGGCTTCAGGCTTCCTTGGCTTCTTTGTACGTTTCTATTTGCAGACTAGAGGTCTGCACATTTGCATTTCTGCATCTGCCCTTGTCTTTTGCCCCAGACAGGGATGTTTCCCAAATTATGTAGCTGGAGCTGCCCCTCACAGGTCAGGCTAATCATAATAGTGAATACCAGGTGCCTGCTAAGAGCCAGGCACAGTGCTAGGCACTTGACGAGCACCATCTCCTTTTATCTTCATCATTACCCTGCAAAGGAAACACGGTCATCGCCTCACTTTATGGACAAGGAAGCTAAGGCTCAGAGTGGTTAAGCCAATTTCCCAAGGCCCTCCGAACTCCTGCCTTTTGAGTCCAGAGCCCACCCTCTTAATCACCAGCTTTTGCCAACCTCTGCAGCCTACATTTCTACTCTTTTTCATTTTATCTAGAACACGAATATATTCCAGAATCACTTTAGGGAGCATGCTAGCTTTGATGCTCAAATCTGTGACGAACTGTCTAGTGGCAACAGATCAGACCAGGAATGGCAGGTGGAGATCGCAGCTAAGCAGATTTCTCCTGCAGTAATGAAGAATTTCCTAACCCAAGAACCGCTTATTAAAAGGAATGGGTTAACCCAGAAGCCAGGAGCTCTCTGTAACTGGAGGAGATCCAAAAATCCAGCTGATAGATGGGAGCGGACCAGCACATTCCTTTTCGACATTGAGTGTATTCAAAGTACTCAGCATTTATAGAGATAAACACCAAGGGTTGGCCTCATAACGTGCTCATTAAGCCCTTAACTATTACCATTCTCAGATTGTTATTGGTTTTAACAGAATAGACAGCAAGCTTATATTGTGCACCTATTAAGTATAAGGACCTGTGTGAACCCTGGGCTCTGAAGCCAAATGCCTGCTGGCCCACCCTTGAGGTAGCATAGGGCAGAGTAGAGCTCCCTCCACAAGGCCCCTGGGGCCAGGCTTTCTGGCTGGAAACTGGGATGAAAGCAGCCCTGAAGGAAGAAGCGTTACCTTCAAAATCTGAACCTTTTAGGAACGGCCTAATTTACTTAGCCTTGGGTATACACATTTGAAATATCTAGAAAGTAAACAGGAAACCAACTTGGTTCAGTAGCGTAACAAAGCCTTACGCCGAGATCTTTCTTGGAGACCTTTTTCCACTGCTGAGGCTGGGTCTTTGTGTGAGTGGAACAGCTGTCTGTATCTTTCTGCTGTGTTGTTCAAAAAACAAAAGCGGAGATGAATGTTATAATTTTATCTGATTAAGTAAGTGCTGGGTGCTTCTAATATCTCAAGTTACTGAGGGCCCATTTGTCAGTTTTTAAGGTTAAGGTTTGATGCCAGCAATGGGCAGTAAGAACCCAAGCCAGGCAGTCTCCAGATCACACATCGATTCCACATCTGTGCACACCAGGCCCCGTGCTAGGCACTGTACGTGCATTGCCCCACTCAGTACTCCCCACAGTACAGTGATGCTTTTGTTTTTATTTGTTTTTTTTTTTCCTTTCCTCCAGCTGAGGAAGCTGGAGTTCAGAGAGGTTGTGTAACTAGCTCAAGATCACACAGCCCGTGAGCCGTAAAGCTCTAATCCATTCACAGACCTCTGTGAGTATTTGCAGAATTACAGGGCCTCCTCTTATGGTGCTTTGGGTGTCTTCCCTTTCCTATTAACCAGTAGCTTTCAAACTTTGTTTTGTTCATCTCACCCCACTGTAAAAAAAAAAAAAAAAAAAAAAAATCACAACCCAGTATAAGCATACATCTGTAGAACTAAAAGGAAAATATGACCAAGTGGTATTTACTATGTACAATGGGCTCTGAAAATGTCATTTGTATTTTTAAATGCTAGTTGCAGCCTCTAAATTAATTTTACAAGTCTGCTGCAGGGAACAACTCACGATCTAAAAAGCACTGTTTTAGTTGCAAATTTCTTGAAAGCAGGCCCTCTCCTCTATTCTCTCTCTCATCCTTAGCATATCCCAGAATGAAGTTTTGCATGTTAGTGTGTGCCAGTGTATAAAGAGGACTTGCTAGATTTTTAGGCACTTGGCATTTATTACTTTGTTCAACCCTAACAGCAACTGTGTGAAGGAGATACTACTACTCGTCCCATTTTACAGTTGAGGAAAGAGAGTCATAAGGTAACTAGCTGGCTGAGGTCTCATTAATAGTATGTAGCAGCCAGGATTTGAAGCCCAGCAGTGTTAATTAGGGTCTGGCATGCTCAATTATTGTGATTCTGTTAATAAATGATTCTTCCTTGAAACCTGCTTTTTCTAGTGTTTTCCTGACCAAGGCTGCATAGTGCAAGGATATACAGTGATCGTTTAGTAACTCCACTGGTGCCTGCCTGAAGCAATGTTTCTCAGCCTCAGCACTATTGACATTGTGAGCTGGATAATTCTTTGTTGTGAGGAAGTGTCCTGTGCATAGCAGGATGTTTAGCAGCATGCTTGGCCTCTGCCCATTAGATGCTAGACACAGTGCAGTAGGAGGGAGCCACAGGAACCAGCAGCCAATAGCAGCCCCTCCCACACACACACAGTCATAACAACCAAAAAAGTCTCCAGACATTGCCAAATGTCCCTATGTGTATAAGCACCTCCAGTTGACAACTACTACTCTAAAGGAATAAAAACTTTGGAGCCAGTAAAGGCCAAGCTAAGCTTTATTATTGCAAATACATCCTAAAACAGTGGCAGAAATAGATTTCAGTCAGGAGTCGAGCAGGAGACAGAAGGAATACTGCACAGCTTTAACGGTAGAGGGTTTAGTGAAGGCACCATGTACAGAGGTGAGGGTGGAGCTAAAGGAGCCCACAAGAGATGGTGAGGCCCCTGAGGACTAAACAGCAGGTGACCTACACCACCACTAGGTGTGCAAAGGGACCAGGGAAGAAGATGGCGAGAGCTGGAACCATAGAAGAGAGTGCTGCCCCTTGGCAGACCTGAAAAGCTATTCCCCACCCACAGTGCAGGAGGAGGAGACCACAGGGATCCATAGTAGCCAGTGCACAAGGAGGGGATTAGGGGATCAGTAGCTTGACCTGTCTCCTCTCTCCCTCCCATCCACTGTGCTTCCCATCTGCCAATCCAACAGGAAGCCAGGAGCAAGGGAACAGAGGCCCTGCTCTGTCCTGCTCCGTGCCCTGGGATCCTGGCTGGCATTACCACCAGGCTCCCTTGCTCTCCAGCAGTCCACAGAGGTCAGCTTTCTGGGGCACAGAGCAGGGCAGAGAGGTTTAAAGAATGGACCTGGAAGGGCAGGGGAAGAATCATTGGCATTGGATCAGTTTCACCCACAGTCAGCTTTGTGGCACTAGATTCTTAAGTGATTTATGGCACTTCAGAGCTAATGATTACCAACTTCTAATGGTATTGACAGATATTTTTTCCCAGATAAACAAAAAGAAGTAAACTTAAAGTAAAAGATAACCTACAACATAGTACATTATTTTCTTGTCTCAGTCCTATCAGAATTTCGGATGTTTGTGGCCAAACACAATTTTACCTAATACCACAGGGTATTAGAAGGCCTGAGTTCTAGTCGGGCTCTGCTTCAGACTGGTTATCAGGAGGTAGGCAACTGTGTTCAATTTAACAAGCATTTTGGAGTGACATTACTATGTGACAGCAAAAAAGATGAATGCTACTAGGCCAATCTCTGCTCTTAAGGGGAACAGGTTAAAGAGAGGCACAGACATAAATCTGTAACTTCTGTACAGCATGACAAGAGCTGTAACTGAGGCCTGATTAAGAGTTCCAGGGCTAGAGATAAAAGGGCAATTAGTTTTGCCAGAAGGATTTAAGGAAAGCCAAACAAGAGGCAGTGACTTAAATGTGGGTCTCAGAAAGATGCCAGACAGACCATGGGAAGACGTGTTCCAGGTCAAGCAAAGGCAAGAAAGCATGAAACTACCACGTCTAATGAACCACAACTATTTCCATGCATCTAAAGCAGCGGTCACAGACCAAATCCAGCCCTCCACCTGCCTTTATGTAGCCCTCCATCAAAGAATGGGTTTTACATTTTTTAACAGTTAAAGAAAAGAAATTGAAAAAAATAATATTTCATGGCACATGAAAATTGCATGAAATTCACATTTCGGTGTCCATAAAGGTTTATTGAAACACAGCAACGTTCATTCATTTACACCTGGTCTACGGCTGCTTTAGCACTACTAGGGCAGAGCTGAGCAGTTTATGACTGAGACAAGTGGCTCACAGGCCTAATATATTTACTACCAGGCCCTTTACAGAAAAAGTTTGCCAACCTAGAGGTAAGTCTGCCACCTAGAGAAAAGCAAGCAGGAGAGGTAGCAAGCACTGAGGCTGGGAAGTGTGGTAATGGTCAGTAGAGTGGTCAGTACTGTGAAAGCCTCAGTAGAGTTGGGCTTGATTCCATGAGTCATAGACAAGAAGTGATCAGAAGTTGTTAATGAGAGGGGAGATATGATCCCCTTTTCAAGATTTTAGGAAGATCTTTGCCCTAGAATCCAAACTGAGAAAATGGTTAAGAATCTTGGGGAACTGGTAACAAGAGCCAGAGTTTAAACAGGAGTGAAGATGAAAAGGAAGGGACAGACCAAACATATTTCTGGTAAACCTCACTGGACTCATGACTAGTTAGATTTGGTGAGAGTGGGAGGGGATGGGGTTGAAGAAGATGAAGGAGTCAGGGATGAATCTAGCTTAAGTGGTTTAAAAAAATGATGTTAACAAAGATGGTCTGGGGCAGAGACAGATGGGGAATGAAGTTTGCTTGGGACACATTGATTCTGGGTAATGTTGGGATGTCAGGGATTGGGAGACTAGCGAGCAGTTGACTATTCTTTGGGTCTGTAGCTCAGGGAAGAAGGGTCTGGGCTAGAGATAATGATGTGAAAAGTTCAAACCAAAGTAGAGGCTGAGACCACCATTCCCCTCCCCACGTATAACGTGAGAAGATAGGGCCAAAAAAGTGGTTTTCAAAGTGGGTTCCTTGGAGACTAACAGGTCTTCCAGCATGGTTTGATAGGGGCTGAGTGGGTGGGACTTCAGGTTTCCACCCCTACTTCAACCTGAGCAGTTTCTCTTTGAAGTATTTTATGTAGTGGCTATTTACCTAAGAGTATGTTAAAATGATAAGTTCCTGTAGCTAAAGTGTTTGGCAACCACAGGACTTTAAAGTTCCTTAAGAGTTTTTTTTTCAGTTCTGGTGGGCGGGCCTATTGAGGTTGTGTAATCAATCCGTCTGCTTCCCGGCCAGGAATGTTGCACGTCTATAGAAATGATGGTGAGAAGAGCCTTTCTTAATGTACTCAATGGCTGCTAATCACGACTGGTGAGGGGCTTCCCTTGCTGGGAGGACAGCACCCTCATTATCTCCCTCCTTATCTGTAGAGAGGGGCTCTTATTAACCCTACAGGGCTATTGGAAATGAAAGAAGATCCCGGTATAAAATACCTGGCACTTGGTAGATTCTGAGGAAATGGAACCCTCAGTCCTCATACAATCACTTTGACTCGCTTGTTAAATGGTGAAACCCTTGCACAGTGAGAAAGAGCTGGCTCCTCTGGCTCTTCCTTAGACACCTGCTCTTTGCCTTCCACTCCGACCTAATGATCATCATTTGGCCCCTCCCTTCAGTCAGATCCCAGCCTGCCTTTCCTATACCTGTCACTGCCTCTTTTGCCAAGTCAACCCTGCTGACTGAGAGATGGAAGATATTCCACAGTGAAAACCATTGGCTTCTCTGCCTTCTGGAAGTCCTGCACTGAGTTTCAGTTATCTGCAGAATAAACTTATTCATTTGAAAATGTTTGCATTGACTGAGATGGTTGAGGCTTTTTATAATAGCAAGCTGAAGCTTCTGTTTTCCATTGAACATGTTGGGTTCTTGCCTGTGACTTATCTTCAATCTCAGGCCAAAATGAAAGGGCTTCAGGCATCCCGTGGTCCATGATTGATTCTTTTGTCCTCTTCTTCTTGGCCTGCTGATCTGCCAAACTTTCCAGCCTAATGTCCAGGTTCTGCACCTCCAAGGGTCTCTGCAAAAATTGCAGGCTTGTTGCTACTTGGCTCAGGAGCCCAGGGTCCACAAAACTGAGCTTGTGAGTTCAGTCCAGAGGAAGCCTGTTACTGATGCATGAACACAAAATATGGCACCCATGAACTCACCAGGTTTCTAGTGTAACCCACTCCTTTTGACAGGAAATGAATTTAAAGCACATATTCTTATAACAGTCATTCATTCACTCAGTCATCAAACTGTTATTGGGAAACTTCTGTGTGCCTGGCTCAGTGTCATCACAGAATATAGATGCACAAGCTCATGGGGCAACAGCTAGAAGAACAGGACATGATTTTGCAGTGCAATGGGGTTTCAACAGAGGTCTGAAGGAAGTCTTGAGGAGGGCAGTGACTTCTACCTGAGAGATGTAGACACCCATAGGGAGGCAATAACATTTGAGTGAGGTCCTGGGGACCTACAAGTAAGAGGTAGCCAGGCAGAGAAGGGGAGGAAAGAATGTTCCAGGTAGAGAAAACAGTATTGCTTAGGCTGCATAGGCTATCAAAACCAAGAACCAATGGCTAGAGTGATTTCTTAAACATCTCTCCTTTCTCTCGTCATTGTCTCCAGCTGAATTCACCGAAGTTAGTGAATAACCCCACATGGCTTATTAATAATGGCAAAGCACTATTCTGGGAACTAGAACATGCTACTCCCAACACCACTTCCTATTTACCATGCCAGATCCTTCTCTTCCTTAGGAATTCCAGTGGTCTCAGTTTTGGTGTGGTTAACCGAGAAACCACCAAAGCAGCATCCAACAAAGCACTTTTTACAACCTTAGTTGAGTTGATGGCCATTTTTTCTACCGTTTTCAGAAAATCTCTGAGCATAGTGCATAACCGGCTTCTGGGGAGCTTTGCATAATTTTCTCAGCTGTCGGTGGGTGATCCTTCAACACCTGAATTCTTAGCAACAGCTCTTGCCAGAATTTTGAGTGTTCTTTTAATTATTTTTATACTAACTTACTCTTCATTAGCTGGAGCAGTGAATCTAAGGATGAAATGTACCAAGCCAAAGCACCCAAATGATACCTTTTTCAACAGTAACTCCTGTAGCATTCAGTGTATCTGACTCTATTTTTTTTTCCATTGTCTTCGACATCATTTTTCCCATCAACCTTCAGCACAGCTACGGCATCCAAAATTTTGCCAGATGTTCTTCTAGTTTTCCTTTTTCATAGACACTAATAGTTACTAACTGCTGTATTATTTCTTGCATATTTTTCTCAGTTTGAGTCTTGTCACCTTTTCCTTTGAAGAACATGGCATCGTCTTTGGTTACAGTGACTGCTCCAACTTTTCCTAAGTCATGAAACTGAACATCTTCAAGCTTTAAGGTCAAGCTCTCTTTTCCAAACACCATACCATCATAGCAATAGCTTTGTTTGGTCTTTCTATGTCACCAAAGCCTGGAGCTTTGACTACCGTAGCCCAAATGCCAACTTTTATCCTATTTTAAATGATCGTACTGAGAGCATCTTCAGCAATTATGACCAAAGACTTTCAATGGACATTGGCAATTTTAAGGGTGGATATAATTGACTGCTTACCGGAAATCCCAAGCATCCTAGAATTCTCCTTTCTGGACTTTTGATATCTTATTCAAGTAGGGAGAGACGTAATCTTGGTCAATCTCTGTTGTCTAATTCATTCAGTGTTTTTCTGTCCTTTACTGTGATGACACCCTTCCAACCTTTGTGATTACATCAGAAATGATGTTGCTGATTTCTTTGTCTCCATTTGCAGACATTGTGTAAATGGAGAAATCTCTTCAGGAGTTGTCACGGGTTTAGGCTGCTTCTTAAGTTTGGTAATTATAGTATCAACACACAACATCACTCCTTTCCTGGTTTCCACTGGATTAACACTTTTGCTAATCTCTACCAAGCCTTGCATGGTGACAGAGCATGCCAGTACAGCAGCAGTGGTGGTACCACCCCAGCCTCTTCATTTGTGTGTTGGCAACATCCTGATCAAATCTGGTGCCAATATTTATCTTGTAAGTCAATTGACCTGCAGCAGACACATCATCCTTTGTTACTTTGAGGCTTCCCTATCTCTGTTCAGGAACCACTGTTCTTCCCTTTGACATCATAGTAATGGCTACAGCACCTGCTAGAAGGTCTGTACCTTGAAGCATTAGGTCTCAAGCATGTGCACTGGATTTTCCATCTTTGGGATAACTCTGAGTGAGATGAGGAACCAGTGTGCCAAACCCTGGCTTCATCTGGCAAAGGAGTGTGGGTAATGAAAGCATTTCTGCAGGACAGGTGGCTAAATGACGAGGCACCCTCAGCTATAAGGGAGGGACAGAATGCAGGATGCACACCCAACAATTTTTCAAGTAGGAAAAAGGCAAAGTCAGATTTCAGTTTTTGAAAGATCACCCCCTGCGACTTTTTAAAAGGTGGGCTAGAAGGGATGAATCTGCAAAGAAAACTCTAGCAAAAGAGGATGAGTATAGGTAGGGGAGTGTCTTAGAACATTGAAAGAAGGATACACATTGGAGAAATTGTATAAGGCTGAGCAAATTGGATTTGGTGAAGGAGTAGTGGCAGGAAAGGAAAAGATAGTTCAGCGAGCAAGACTGCCAAGTGGCAGGGCAAGGGGAATGACCAAGTTTAGTGGAGAGGCTCACCCTCATAAAGAGAAGTCTGAATCCATTGGGAAGAAAAGAAGATGCAGATTCCCTCCACTTCTTGACTCCCAGAGCCTTGGAGACAGGTTAGGCCTCCCTTTGCTCTCTCCTCCCCTAACGGGTCCTTGTCTCCCACTAGCTCAGCCCAATAACTCATGCTGCAGACTAGAGAGGCATTTGTATTGCCAGATTCTTCTAGCTAAATGTGTACCATGTGTCCCGCTAACCTTTACAACAGCGGGAAAATGTCTTGTAATTAACCAGAATATAAAGGATGAATGGAGCAGCCTGGCAGTCTCCTGTAGTCATTATCATTCGGAGGAGATGAATGTACCTAGTAAGATTTCCATCAACCAGTTACAGTCAGCGCTCTTCCCTTGGGAGTCCTGACTTTGTTCACATACAGTAAAAACCGTGCACAGTGTATGTGTATGACGTGTATGACTTCTTTTTTGTATGTGAATATTTGTATCCATGTGTTTACGTGTGCATGAATATGTACTTGTGAGTGTGCTTGTTGTAGGAGAAATGTGCATGTATACATGGGTAAGTGCACAGTACAAGAAGCAGCCCAGTGAATATTAAGCATACTATCAGGGGGTGTGCATTCAATTGTAGCCAGACCATGGAGCCAGCCCCAGGCTCCATTTTACCTCCACTGCGTTGATAGTTACAGAATCTTCTTTTCACAGACAAGTGGTTCAGTATAATATCATTGGCACAAGGCTAGTGGGTGCTCCATGAAAAAAATCCATGTACAAACATCATGAATGAGTACATCCCAGAAATTCTCTAGGTTCTTTCTATTTTGTTCATCTTATTGTTTTGACCTTCTTTTCTTACTGGGTCTGCTGGTAGTACACTCTGGAGTTCTGGAGACCTGCCCTTGTTCTCTGACCCTTCACAACCTGGTCTTTCCCAGTCTGTTGAGTTAGCTCTTCAATGAGCTTATTTCATGGCTGATTTCCCATGGTGCTGTACATTCCATGATCACTCATCACCCCACCCACCTGGGCAGACTGTTACAAAAACAGGATGGCTAAATATAACTCCCTGGGATTGCTCAAAAACTGAGACCCCAGCATCTGGAGGTGATGTCTTAATGCTAATGTTCCTGGTGATGTGGATCTTGCCTAGAGCTTACCCCTCAGTGAAGGAACTTACATGACCCATCAATCAGCTCCCATATGGTGTGTGCCAACTGTAGGTTCTACCACCCCAGCGCCTGGGCCCCGGTCAGCTGGGCCTGAATATGTATCTTGTAGAGTTTGTGTTGTTGGTATGCAGAACCCTTGCCCAAAGAGCTGTGACTCCTGTATTTCCCTGGGCTAACATGATGAGGACAAAGACTCTATCTGTGGATTCTAATGTGCATCCGACGACCATGTGGTGGCTACAGGCAACCCTGGTGATGCAACCTCTCAAATCCAGCTCAAAGTGGTAATATCCAAATTCATATGTACATTATGGAGCTCCCTGCAGCTTTTCAGGCTCCTTCTCACTTGGTTCTCACCTCGACAAATGCCATCCTATGCTAAGTAGCAGGAAGTAAAGGAGGAAGAACAGAAGTTAGCTCAAGCTTGGGATGCATAATGACATCATCCATTACTAGAAGCAGCCCAGTGAATATTAAGCACAGATCTACTAGGTAAGGCAGTCTTTCCCTGGGGAGGAACAAGTGAAGAGGGTGGACACAGAAATCAGAAGGATTCCTTCTGGGCCCTTGAGAGAGGCAAGGAGCAGGAGACTTTTCCTCAATGCAACCGTGAGAAGAGAGGAAGGGGAGGCTCCCTCTTAGCATCGCCTCCCCTCATGGCCATGCATATCTCACAGTCCCCACATCAGCCCCTACAAGGAAAAGCCAGGCAGCCTTGCCCCTGGGAATGGCCTCTGTGGTGCTGATCCCCTTCCTCATTCCCCATCCTCTAGTAACACTAGAGCCAGAGACAAGGAGACAACGAAGACTCTTTCTTCACCTCCTACTAGACCAGGTGCCCTGAACTATCTCCACAGACCTGACCACAAATGGGCCGCACTGGGTCATAGAGACCCCTCACCCACTGCTGCCCTGATGCTGGGGCACTAGGGGTTTCAGGCTCAAATTGTCTCGGTGCTGAAACTGCTCCTGTTCTCCCAGGGATGGTGAATCAGAGGGCTATCCCCCTGCCGCACTGTATTAGCTAGGCTTGAATAATGTATGTTTCCCTACTAATGCCCTCTGTTTGATCATGTGTCCACGTTAGTGTTCATTGGAAATTTTCCTGCTGGATACACACAGAGAGTAATGCACATTTATAATAACAGTTTGAATGCATGTTGGGAGGCTATGACTCTGTGGTAATAACTGAATTTTATCAGGCATTCAGATTAGACAGTGAGTTGCCTGCCAGGGAACAAACCCTTGGGGAACTTTTTCGTGTAGCCAGAGTTGGGGGACTGGGAGGCAGCCTTCCTTGCATATCTGATTACTGTGAGCTTTGATTTGGGGATTGGCATGTTACCTCAAGTCCGGAGCAAATACCTGAGTTTTCAGGTATTTCAGAGCCTGAGCTTGGGAGCAGATCCTGGAGAAGGTTGACAGTTTCCTTGGGATTGCTTTGGGTGCAGATCACAAGAAAAGAGGCTGAGGTTCAGTGAAGAACACAGCTGCTTCCTGGTTGTGTGACTTATAGCACGTCACTTAAACTACTCTGAACCCTGATTTGATTATCTATCGAGTAGGTATAATAACTACCAGTCAAGGTTGTTGAAAGTGTAAGGACCAAATGAAATGATTCTAGGCATTGAGGATACACCTATGAATAAAAATTCCTGCCTTTGTAGAGCTTACATTGCAATGTGGAGTGACAAAAATAACTACATAAATGGTATAGTACGTTAGAAAGTTGGGAAGATAAAGTTGGGAAGGAGACAGGGAGAGCTGGGGTTGCAGGTGTCATTTTAATGGAGTGGTCAGGGAAGGCCTCAGTGAAGAAGTGGTGTTTGCACAAACACTTAAGGGAAAAGGGGAGCAAGTTGTAGAGATACCTGGGGGAAAGCCTTTTGGGGAATTGGCAGGCTGTAGCAGAAGCATGCCTGGCATATTGTAGGCACATCAGGGATGCCCATGAGGCTGCAGAAGAGTGATCGAGGCCAAATACAGGGTCAGAGAGGTCATGGGGAGAACAGATTGGTCTTGCAGGCCATCTTAAGGACTTTTACTCTAGAAAAGATCAGTTGCCACTGATGAGTTTTGAGCAGAGATATAATATGGTTTTATTTACATTTTAATAGGATCCCTCTGGTTCTTGTGCTAACAACAGACTATATAGGGACAAGGGTGGAAAATGGGAGGCCATAGTCATGAAGGGAAAGGTATCACAGACTTGGATCAGGATGATAGACAATGGAAATTGTGAGAAGTGGTTGCCTTTGGGATATATTTGGAAGGATTTGCTGATGGATTGTGCGTGGGTTTGAGAAAGAGGAGTCAAGGACGCTGCTTTAAGTAAAGAACTTGTAAAGTACCCTGGACCTGGCATATAGGAAGTGCCCAGTTACAGTTATTGTCACCACTGCTGGGTATCAATCTGAGCAGGGCTAAGTCAGCAGGTGAGGCCGGCTGGAAGATGGCACAGCGGGGAGCTGGGATTGAACAGCTGCTCCATGGCACATAACCAGAGACAGGGAGAAGCCGTTAGAGGCCAAGAGAATGCCTTGGGTAATGGGGGTCGTCAGACCAAAGGAGGCTAATGGGTACAGAGGAATGGCCTTTGGAATTATGGAGTTCTGGCTCTGGCACCTTTTGTGTGCTATTTGACAAAGTTCTGATGAACTGAGGACTAGGCTGGACTTAGTGACAGGGTCAAAGCCAGATCTGATCCATCAGGCACCCACTTGAGTCAGGCACCATCTCCCAGTGACCTCCAGGACTCAGCTTCCCCTGCCCATAAGAGGTTGACTTATGTAGACTGGGCTTGACTTGGCTAGTTCGCTCTTCCCCCGTGTGTCTCTTATCCTCCTGGGAGCAGCTACGTTGTCTCACAATGATGGCAGACATGCAAGAGGCCAAGCCTAATCTGGCAGGTGCTTTTAAGCCTTTGAACACATCAAGGCCTCCAAATTTCCCATGGCCAAAGCAAGTCACAAGGCCAAACCCAGAGTCAACAAGTGGGGGAATGTACTCCACCTCTATAATGGGGGGAGCTAAAAATTATATTGCAAATGGTGAGAATACAAGGAGCAGCAACAATCTGGGCCCATAATCTGATCTACCATACCCTGTCAGGGCTGGCTCAGAATTGAGGTAGGAAAGAAGCTGCAGAGAAGCAGAGGTGGGCTGCAAGACTGCACACGTCAATATTCGTGAAAAGTTTGCTGAGGAGCAGGTTGAATTCGGTAGTTCTAGTGAAATCTCAGACATCTGTGAGAGGCTACCGGGGGAGTCGCAGAGCCCCTCAAAGCCCACCCGGTGCGAGACCACATTTTTGGCCTCCCCTAGAGGGCCAGCCTTGATAGTAACTTTTCCTTCATGTCTGAGGTCCTGTTGCACTTGACTGCTACCCTTGGAATGTCCCAACCCAGAGAAGTTCCTGGCTTTGACCCATCATGGAATTTTCCAAGGCACACGAGGGGATCCTTCTGGAGGGACCCTTATTGCTGGTCACAGGCAACAACTCACATTGTTTTTCCTCTTACCTCCTTTCTAGTCAAGAAGCAAATTGAGTTGAAGTCTCGAGGTGTGAAGCTGATGCCCAGCAAAGATAGCAGCCAGAAGACATCTGTGTGTAAGTGTCCGCCCGCCAGCCCGCCTGCCGGGCCTCTTGCTCGAGGTCAGACACCCAGGCACTAAACCATGGGGAAGCCAGATGATGCTGGAATGACTTCCCTTCAACCCTGCTTCCTCCATCCTGGGCTCTGGGCTTGGACACACTGACCCAGCGGCCAAAGAGCAGCCCTAGGGCCTGTCCTTTGCCTTCTCCTCCTCCTCTTCCCATTTTCCTCCTTTTTCCTCTTTCTCCCTCACTTCCCATTCGAACTGCAGTCCAGGGAGTCATTACTGCTACATTTCTCTCTTTATTTTCCTTTCGAATCACTTCCACCTGCTAAGACAGTCCTCGTTCAGCTCCTCTTTTAGGAGTCAATAACCTTGGGCTGGGATCTTGGGGGCTGCAGGGCCCCAGTTCCAGCTCCCAAGGCCAGATTGGGAAATGGAGGCAGGGGAATGACTAGCAACCTCCTCCAAGGGCCCCTGGACCTGGCTGGGCAAAGAGAGGACTGGGGAAGTGGTGGGGGTTGGGGGGGTGTTCCTGCCTTGGGCCAATGGGGAAGCACTGGGGGCTCTCTTCTTGGGCAAGGGGAGGATGACATCTTTGAGAACATGTTCCTGCTACCAGTGTTGGGAAGGTTAATAGGGGTCTAGTTCTGGGGAATGGTCTGGAATGTGGGTCCCAAAAACACCTGATCAGGGCCTGTGCTAAGGGGCTTTTGAGCTAAAGCCCAGGAATGGCTGGGGAAGGTTCTGGGTACCTCCACAAGACTGGGCTTGAAAGCAGGGGAGGTTTTTCCAGAAACCTTCCACTTTCCTTCTGGGCCGAGTGGTAGGGAGCTTTCCTTGGTCCTCCAAATGACTGACCTGGTTTTCCTTCTCCTTCCCTCCTTTTGCCCTTCTCCTGCATCTCCGGTCCTCTTTCCCTCCACTTTTTCTCCTCTTGCCACTTTTTGCTCCATCATTCTTCTCATCCTTCTGCTCCCCTCTCTTCTCTCCCTGCTTCTCGTCCTGTGCCTGACTTGCTCCTCCCACCCTCCCCGTTCCTCCCCTTCCATCTCGCCTCCATGTGCTCACTTTCCTGGAGATGCTAGAAGTACTTATTGAGGAGAGAAGGACACAGAGTGGCACCGGTAGTTTCCCAGCTCTGTGCCGATGTGTGTGGCCGGGAAAACATCAGGGCAAGAGGCACTTTGGTCTCAGGCTCCAACTGAACTGAGCCTGGGTCGGGGATTGTCTGTGGTCTTTCGAGTTGTCTGAGTGGAGACAGTTGCCACGGACTGTTGGGTACAGCTAGGAACCGGCATCTCCAGTCACCCACCCTGAGAGACTGGATGGCAGAGGGCACCGGAAGACCCTTCTTCTGTGCTTGACTAGAGGTTTAGGGGAAAGGACAGGGTGCTGGGAGAGCCCAGGGTCAGGCCAGGAATCTGCAGAGGGCTCAAGCCATGTCCCTGACCCTCATAGGCTTTTTCTTTCTGTAGCCACAGGAGACCCAATGAACTGAGGCAGGCACGGTTTAATTTCACAGTTTGCCCTGGAGCCACAGGCAAACTTAAGGAAATGGCCCTGACTTAGGAGATCAAATGTTTATCCCAATTGTGTCCTCAGGTAGCATGTTACCCCAGATACCAATGTTTCAGTTTTCACATCTGTAGAATGGGGATGCAAAACCCTACCTTGCCTTCCTCCCAAGAGTGTTGCCGGATCTAAGATGGGCCTTGTTGACCTAGGACTTCAGGAGGCCCACAGACTAGCCAAAAAAGTACACGTGATGCTGTGGGGTGCATTTTTCTGGAGACAGGGTTCTGGGTTTTCATTAAGCAGACTAATGAAGATGCCAAAAACTCCCTCAGGAAGATAAAGAGAAACCCTGTTCTAATGAAAGAGTGCAAATGCTCTTTGAAAAATAAATATACATATCTCTATCAAGAAGATATTAGCCTCCATTCTAAGAGTTCCCCAGAAAGAATGGGTGTGTGACTCCAGCTGCCTCTGACCCAGGTAGCCACGTGTCTGCAGGTGGCTGGCCCTCTGTGTTCTGTCCAAATTCCCTGTGGACAGCTGTCCTGAAGTTCACAGGGAGTGTGGACCCAACTCTCTACCTTTACCCTTGCCATTGGTTCTGACCACCCACCCACCTGTGACTCCCTGCATTGGGTAGAAGGCGTTGCCTTCCTGAGCACGTTGCAGCTTCTCCCTCACCATAGTGGCCCTCCCAGAGTAGAGTAAGGATTACTCCCCGTTCCTGTCCCTCAGTAGCCAACAGGAAAGCAATGCTATAAACACAAGCAGTTGGTTTTGAGTAGGCAGGGAAGGCTGGAATTAAAAAAAAAAAGAAAGGGAGAAACACCTCTTGCCTCCATAATTCAGACAGTAAACTGATCGCTGAAATTTAAGTT
The DNA here is from genome assembly GCF_003255815.1 of Theropithecus gelada. Classification (NCBI taxonomy): domain Eukaryota; kingdom Metazoa; phylum Chordata; class Mammalia; order Primates; family Cercopithecidae; genus Theropithecus; species Theropithecus gelada. The sequence continues at coordinate 61,460,072 of NC_037668.1, read as the reverse complement.
TGCTTGTTTCCTGGAGAAGCTTGAAGATCCTCGTGGGACCACTGTTCCCTGCTCAGTCCTCCCTGGAAGGGGGCACTGGCTGGGTGTGAGCCGCGTCACCATTGGGTTTGTGACTTTCTGGATGGTGCCTGGGTTTCATTTGGGGCTGGCTGAGGAAAGGGGAGGTGGTAGGTTCTGCTCTGTCTGTCGGGGGCTTGTGGCTTGGTGGGTGGGCTTTGCCATGGTCTCGCCTCTTGAATCCAGCCCCATCTGGGGCAGCCCTCTGTTCATTCTGCTTCCTGGGTGATGTCAATATTGAATGAGAGGGCAAGAGAAGGGGACAGGGAACTGCTATATGTTCTTCACATGCTGCGAGGGGGCTGTGTGGTTCCCATGAAGTGGTCAGCAGAGACTTTGGGATGGGTATGACTCGTGGGCCACAGGGTTGACTAGACAGGATCTAAAGAAGGTGGGTGCTTAGCTGGGAAGTCTGCAGTAGGGATGGATAGTTGTGAAGCTGTAGGCGGAACTGGCTTATCAGCAGATAAGGAAGCTGAGGCTTCCTCCTCCTTCCCACCCTCTGCGTGCCTTAGAGGACCCCCTAGTTATCTCCGTTCCATTACTTGCAAAACACCGAGGCTTCCAGGAAGCAGGAGCTTGCTCTGCTTTGGGAATGGCACTTCCGTCTTACTTTCCCAGCTTGAGGTGTCTGGACTGGTGGGAATGGTTCAGGATGTGAAAGCTTTGGAGGTAGAGGCTTGGCAAGGAAGGGGATGCGGGTAAGAGACAAGTAGGGGTAGGGGTAACTGGCTTGAACGTGCCGTGTAGAATGTCAGGCAAAGGGAAGCTACCCAAAAGGCTCTGCTCACTGCACACAACCAAGAGGATGCCTGTGTCTGGCCTGAGCATGCAGTCTGTCCAAATCCTCAGGTTCCGTGGCCAGCCATAGCCTGGGCTACCTGGAGGTTTAAACACGGTCTACTCCAGGCCTCTAACTGTAGACTCCCTCAGTGAGTCTGAAATGAGCTCCCCACCTTCCTTACTTCTATGAGACTACCTGCATCCTCACAGGTACCCAGGACCTGGAAATGCCCTGCTCCCTCTCCTCATGCCCTAGGTCCCCTGTGAGTCCCAGGCATTTTTTCTTTGCCACATCCATTCCTGCTGTCTCATGTCTAGCCTTACTCCAGGCTCTTGTCCTCAGCCTGAATGATCATAAAACTTCCCAACTCATCTCTAGGTAACTGGCCCACCCTTGAGCCAGTGGGTCTCACCACGCCTTCTCCCCCACCAGAACTCTCCAGCAGCTCCCCCTCATTTTCAGGATCAGACTCGAACCCCGTAAAAGTCTGATCTCTGAAACCTCACCATCCACTCTTCCTTGTCACTCTTCACCCTCCCTCCTACTCTGGTCACACTGCGTAACACTCATTCTCTTTCCAGGTTTCCACGTCACTCCTCGTGCCTGTCTATCTTTGTCATCTCTGTTGCCGTGTGTCTAAATCCTATTAGCTCAGAAGGCCCATGTTCGATGCCACCTCTTCCAGGCAGCCTCACACGCGGGTGCATCCTTCATCCCTCCCCACTGTGGTCCCACAGTCTGCTTCCATGGTTTATGTCCTCACTCAACTGGAAACTCCTTGAGGACAGTGGTCTTATCTGACTACCTTTCACATTTCTCATGGTATTCAAATAAAGCCTTGTACACAGTAGGTGCTCAATGAATGCTTGTTGTGTACCTATGTGAGCAAGTGGGTGGGTGAGTAATGGAGTGCTTTGTTCACCTTATGGGACATTGAATGGGATGAGGGGACATACGCAAAGTCAGAGAATGCCAAATGCTGACCAGATGCCCTGGAACCCATCTAGAGGTTGCTGTTGGGATCGTGGGATTGGTGAGGCTTTGAGTGGAACTCCTCCAACCAGGCTGTGTGCCTGGCCCCAGCTCCTGGTCATCCTCAAAGCCAGGAATCCAGCCTCTTCAGTACCAGCATCCCGACAAAAAGGAACAGGCAGGGGCCAAAGGGTTGCCTACCCTCCCTACTGTATGTGTATCTGCTGCCCTGACCAAACTTCTCCTCTAGCCAAGACAACTGTGCATATGGTTTTTGTAAATAGGACTCTGGCGCTGGCAAGTGTCAGAGCATTGCACCACCTACCAGAACCATCACAGGTGCCATCTCTGCCTGGTGCCCTTGATGGGTGGCACTGGGTAGGGGATGCTCTGGTGACTGCTTACTCTGGCTCGAGAAGTATCTGATGGGAAGAGGCTTCTCAAAAGAAATGTCTGTGTTTGAGCTAAAGTTCCAGCTTTGAACTTTGACTGCAGCTTTCTCTTACATTCTTTACCGTTTCTGATCATGCAACCACCTTTTATTTAACTTTCTTTGGGTCATTTCTCCATCTGGGGCTGAGGTGGGGGGTTCATTTCATCTAGAGTCTCCACCCCAGATCTGAAGCATAGGCGTGGGTGGGAGGTCACCAGGGTCTGTGGACGGTCCACCTCTGGCTGCTCGTGTGGGACGAGGGAAGCAGGTGGTGGCTGGCATGGAGGGCCTGTCTCTGAGCCCACACACTCGTGATGACTTTGCTCACAAAGGACTTTGTTAAAAGCAGCTTCCTATCTTGCACATTCAAGAAACCCCAGGCCAGTAGACTCTGGCCACCCCACACAGCCCCAACAAAGCAGGGCCTCATTCTGTCTCTGCCTCCACCTCCCACCCTGAGACATTGCCCCAATTGGTGCCTCCCTGTGACTGTCCATCTCTGTGTGTGCTGTTTTTTGTTTTTTGTTTTTGCCTTATAGTAACTCAGGTTGGTGTGTCCCAAGGACATAATATGTGTCCAGACCCTGGCATACCCGAAAGGGGCAAAAGACTAGGCTCGGATTTCAGGTAAGATCTATTTGGGAATTTTCTGATTGCAAGAAGGGTGGGGTGGCCTGGCTGGGAGGAAGACAGGGGCTGGCCTTCCTGCAGGTGGAAATGGAGAGGATGGCATGGATGTAGGAACAGACAGTTTCTGGAGAAGAGCTATGGCTTTGACATTCCCTCCTGGTTCAGTCCTTGGCACAGTGCTCATGCTTTAGTGGGGAGAGGGAACGTTAGACTGCCCATGTTATCCAGAAAACCTATGCACCCAGGGTACAAAGGGCCGCCATCTCAGCAATGATACGCCAGCAGGCAACTCGCGCCTGCAATAATCTAGGAGACCATTTTCCTTAAAGTTTATGGCTATCATCCACCCACTCTTAGCTGCCCTAACTGGTGCTTATCTCCGAGGATCTCTGTTTTGCTCCCAAAGTCACCTTTTAACTCAATCCTAAAACCATTAAATGGTCTAAAAAAAGAAGATGAAGAGCAGATGTTCCTTCCAATGGAGATTTTTAGTGATAAAACAGTGGAGCAGAGATTAAGGGCCTGAAGGAAAAATAACAGGTGGGGCTTCTTTATGCAACCAGGAAGGACTCAGGGTGGGGCTTGGCAGGCCCAGGGATGGAGCTCACAGACACAACTTGTCTCCCAGGTTAGGATCCAGCGTCCAGTTCACCTGCAACGAGGGCTATGACCTGCAAGGGTCCAAGAGGATCACCTGTATGAAAGTGAGCGACATGTTTGCAGCCTGGAGCGACCACAGGCCAGTCTGCCGAGGTGAGGGTGCCCTGGGGAAGGGAGGCTGGCCAGAGAGTTTGGCTGGGCATGGAGGATTGAAGCCCAGCTCCCAGCAGCTGAGGCCCAGGCTCTCAAGCAGACTGGCTTCCCTCCCTCCCTCCCTGCATTTATTTACCAATAAGCATACTTATCTAGCCCTTTCTCAGTATCAAGGCCTGTTCTAGGATCAGGAGATACAGAGGTGGGGAAGATAAGCATTGTGGTGCTTGCCCTGTATGCACCTCACAATCTAATGGAGGAGGCACATAAGAAACAGCTTGCTGTCTCATTGAACAGATACTGAACCACACCTAGATAGGAAAGGAAGTCAGTCACCTTTTATATAGTCACCTTGAATCCCTCTATTATAACACACACACATCTTGAAACCTCTATCCCATACCCTTGTTTCTTTCCCCATATTGCAACAGACAGACTTGTCACTTCTGCAAGAGTGTTTTTACCTGTGTAGTAATGACATGCTTCTAACACCCCACCTGGGTGTTTTGTTCCCCAGGGCCCTGCCACTACATCCCCAGGTATCAGATGACCAAGCCTGGGCTGGCCTAGCCCCTACCCCCCAAATCATCTTAAAATAACAGAGCCAAGCATTCTCCTGCTTTGAGGCAGGGCTGCAACTGCTTCTGTGGTAGAGAAGCCCCTGACCTCATCCCCCAGGGAACCAGCAGAGAGCGCCCCTGCGCACTAGGCTGTTAGACGGTCTTTAAAAGCCAACAGGTGCTCTTTTGAGTGCCCCTTTAGAAGAGAAGATATGTTGCCCACTACAAAGTTACATTCTGGATCCTTCTGATCTAAGAAAGAGATTCTTTGCCTGTCTTTGGCATATGCATCAAGATGAAATTCATGCGGAGTAAGAGGATCTAGGAAAAATAATATCTCCTTATTATACTGAGAAAGGGACAGAGTTGGAGCTGAAACCCATACCCTGTTGTTAAACTGAGTCTATAAGTAATCTAGAAGAGTGTCACTATACCATCTTTCAAATAAGCCTTACATCCTCATTCAATTTTGAGGTAGCCATGTTCCACAGTTTATAATGTTCTTTGCATTTTCACTGATTTTAGCTATATTATCTCAATGATTCTACATATCTACTATGTTTTTAAAAAATCAAACAACAAAAAAGAATTCTTGTCATAACTCTCAGCAATTGGGCAAATCACCCATTTTCCCTAAGCCTTTCTTACCTCTAAATGTTGCTAATAGTACGTACCCTACCCTTCTTCTATTTAATGTGGAGATTTAATGGAGTTGTGAATGTGTAAACACTTTATGAATTGAAAAGCGCTAGAAGAAAAAAAAAATATCCTCGTGCCAGTAGAATATGAGCTCTACAGGGCAAGGACTTCTGTTTTGTTCACTGCCTAAAACGGGGTGTGGCACGTAGTAGGTACTCAGTAACAGATGTTGAGTGGATGATGGAATGAATGACTCATTGAATAGCATACCACTCCAATGCCAGGGAGCCCAGACACCAGCTGTGCAGAGAGGCATAGAATTATCAAGTCTGAGGACCAAGGGACCCCTGCCCATCTGTGGTTTCAGAATTCCTTTTGAGAAGGCAGGATGACAATGCTTTTAGGCAGTGGTGGGATCTGGTCTCTTCTCAAGACCTTTTTACTAGAGTAAGGTTGTTCTCTTAATTCTCAAAAGATGACGATTGTTTACATGAACATGCCAAGGGTGGAGAAGGGCTGGTGTTTTGGCCTGAAGGAAATTTGTAGCTGAAAAAGTGTGTTCATCATTTTCTCCAGTGATTTGGACCCACTGAAGTCTGAATTCTCTGCTGCATTGTCATTAAGCCTTGAGCTGGGCTTTTTCACATGGTCATCTCATTCCATCACCTGCTACTGTAAAACAAGAGGAAATCATGGTACAAATCCAACCATCATCATTTTTAGCTGGGGCCCTTGGGCCAGTTTCTTCACCTCTCTGAATCTCTTTTTTTCCTACCAAAAAGTGGTGATAATAGAACATTACTTTGTGGGGTTACTTTGAGGGCTAGATGAAGCAGTCCTTGTTTAGAAGTGATGCAGCTGGAAACCATCATTCTCAGCAAAGTATCGCAAGAACAGAAAACCAAACACCACATGTTCTCACTCATAGGTAGGAATTGAACAACGAGAACACTTGGACACAGGAAGGGGAACATCACACACTGGGGCCTCTTGTGGGGTGGGAGTAGTGCGGAGGGGAGAGGGATAGCCTTAGGAGATATACCTAATGTAAACGATGAGTTAATGGGTGCAGCACACCAACATGGCACGTGTATACATATGTAACAAACCTGCACTTTTGTGCACATGTACCCTAGAACATAAAGTATTAAAAAAAAACAAAACAAAAACGTGATGCTAGTATGTCTGTGAGGCTTGCGTGCACACATGTTCAGCTTAACCTGCTGGGCGCTGTCCACATAAGCTTCCTCTAGCGCTGGAGCAAACCTCAACCTCTGGTTGCTGCGGGCTCTTTTAGAAGCTGTCTTGTCTAATCCTATTGCAATCCTACAGTTTGGGAGTCACATGGACTTTGATCTAGATCACAACTCTGACACCTTTTAGCTTGCTGGCCCTCGGCGGGTTCCTTCATCTTTTTTAGCCACAGGGCCCTCATTTGTGAACAAGGGAAACAAAATCTTCCCCGCCTACTGATGATGAAATTTAAGCAAGGCATTTTCTAGAAAGTGACCAGCCCTGACAGTGGTGGAGGGTACATTCTCAACATGGGTTAACGTTCCTGCCTTCTTCTCTCTTTTTGCCCCCCTCCTATAGGCCATTGTGAAGGAGAAAGAGAGACTGCTGAGTCTCCTGGGTTTGAACTTGGATGATCTGTCCTGGGCTTCCCTGATGGCCCAGGGCTGAGACAGATTAGTAGAGTTAAGGCTATCTTTATTTTGGCAATTTTTAAGGTTTTTATTTTAAAATCTTTTGTTTTTAATTAATTGCAGTTACTCTTCTGTGATTTTTGGGATAGTTTAGGTGAACCCCACCTTAAGAATAAAAACAAACAAAACTCTTTCCATTCCAAGAAGTTCCACTAACAAGCAGGTTGCCAAAAGATCACATTCTAAAAAGGATTTTACCATAATAATGGTATTATTTTTTCTTTAATGCAGTTAAAATATGATTTGATTAGAAATACTCATTTTCCCACACAATTAATTCTACTAAAACATGGGGCCTGGCAAATAATAGGTTCTCAGCTAATGTTTGAAGACCACCTGAATGAATCAGTGATTGAAACGAATGAACAATATGGGACTGTGCCCTCATTTTGAGATATGAAATCAGGCATTCACAGGCCTTTCTTTTCTTTCCCTCACATCAGAAGAAGTAAGCTTCTGATTTGACTCCTAGAAAATTTTCATCACACAAAGGAGATTGAGGGCAATGTGAAACACTGTTAAACTAATTTTGTTCAGCCCCGGATACAGACAGAGTCCACAGATATAGAGCTTTTCAGACTTATTTTACATATGGAGCCCAATATTTAAAAATAAGTTTTTGCAGAACCCTAATAAATAAAACAGAAACAAGTGGAGCTTCTCTGATTAAAGTTGGGTCAGGGGATTTCTAGTCTCCCCTCCACCACCATTTTCAGTAGCCTTTGAGTCCTGGTACCCCTGGGGTTCCAGGGAACACTGTAAACCACTGGTATAGTGAGAGGACCAAATTAACAACAAGCTCTGATTGCTTCTGATCACAAATTGGTGTTGATGGAGTTTAGGGACTGAGTACCAGGCCCAGATGAAACTCTTACAGTTACTGATTCACAAAGTAAATAATTAGCAGAAAATTATATATTATTTTTCCTTTATGGCTAAATTCATATATATACACATACATATGTGTACCTATACACATACATATATGTGTGTGTATACATATACATATATGCATATATGTATATACTCATATACATATTTTATATATGTATATGTACACACACACACACACACACATATATAAAAATATGCCTCTGGGTGGCTAGAATACCAAGCTTGGGACTTAGAGACCTAAGTTAAAGTTCCAACTTTGTTATTAACCATGTGGCACAGGGAAGATCACTGAAACACTATGAATCTTTATCCTCATCTGTAAAAGGGGAGTGAAACAGGGGAAATATGGCACAAGCCAGGGTGAATTCAATGCCATGATAATTACAGGTGGCTGTCTTCTTGGTGGATTTCATTAGATCAGCTTTCTGGTTTTACTCCTTAAACATCATTGTTATCCAGAGTTCTATTTTCAAATCTCTTCTCTTCTTTCCTCTCTCCTCTCTTCTCCCCTCCACTTATTCTCCCTGGATGACACACACTGATTGTACTAGAGTACATGCCCCATTATTCCAGCCCTGAGAATGTCCCTGAGTCCCTTACCTATATGTGCTAATGATAAAGCTCTTATTTATTAAATTATGTATACTTGTATATAGCATTGCACTAGGCATTTTTCATAACTTCTTTATGAGCAAAGTGGCAATAACCATATTTTATGTTTAGCTGAAGCTTAGAGTGGGCAGCCAACTTGCCCAAGGGCACAAAGCTACATCTGTTGAGCTGAATTTCAAACCCTGACTCCAAAGGCTGAATCTTACTTCTACTTGAAAATTGTACCTGGACATCCTTCGGAGTCAATATATTGGATGGAACCATGCAGAACAACTCCCCTCCACTCCCCACTTTTTTTGGGTAACTTTTTATTTTGATACAATTTTAAACTTACAGAAAAGTTGCAATTAATGTGCAAAAAGCTCCCATGTACCCTAGATTTAAACAACTACTTTTTAAAAGTTAGTGGAGAAGAAGAAAGCTAAGAAGAAATTCGGTCAGAAAGGTAGGAGAAAAGCCAAAAAGCATCACTGAAGCCAAAGAATATGAGTTTCACAAAGAGAGAAAGATCAGTAGTGTCAGATACTCCAGAGAGGTGAAATATAATCACAATTGAAAAGTAAACATTGGGGTTAGGGACTCAACCAAGTGTTGAATGTTTGAACTTGTTTCTGCAAGGAACTGGTGAAAGAAGACAAGGGAAATGATAGACTTGGGCTAAAGTTTCTATTGTGATGGCAAACCATGAATCTGTGGTGATACCACAGTTCTCCTGGTAGCCCCCCAGTCCCCAGGATTAGATAGAGAAAAGGTGAGTGGTAGAATTGATGGAAAGCAGGCATTTCACCAAGCAGATATGAGAGCGTTGAGGAAGATGAAGGTATTGGTGAGTGGTCTTGAGGTCCAGACTGGGTAGTGAGGGAAGAGGGGTCAGGTGAGGATCAATAGATGGGATGAAATGTGGGAGCCAGAAGGCTAGAGAGGCCTATGATGTAGGACAATGGTGCATTGAGACCAAAGTCATTCTGCTGGGAACACAGGCAGTGGGGGAAGGAATGGAATGACTGGGTTTAAAATCTGTGAGTTGAACTTCCCTGGCTCCCAGGATAGCAGGGCCCTGGGTGTGGCTATAAACGTGGTTGATCATGAGTTGGAGGAAGAGCAAGGTGTCAGATCTCATAAGAAGGCACTGGCCTCCAAAAGAAGGGGCATCTCTCCATTGAAACAGGAGGGAGAAAGGAATTGAGTACATATGCAGATAGGATTACATTTTTAGAGAGTAGGACAAAGGACCCGCCTGCTAGATGGCTTCTGTTCCCTCCAGAGAGCCAAAGTCATCAGCTAAGAGTAAGGGGAGATAAGAGGAAGAGGAAGATGTTCAAGGGATGTCTAGAACACATGAAAAAGTCTTTGAGCAGAATGAGAGAGTGAGCTAATAGAGCTAAATGGTAGGGTCACTGGGCAATAGCTAGGATTTTTTTGAGATGAGTAATGAGTTTATAATAGACATTCATCTTCTTACTCGTGATTTTTTTCACAGCAAAACTCAACTCTATGGTGACAGGTATGGAGAAAGCAGGTAGAGGGATTCATTCCAAACTGATGTCTTCTAAGCAACTAACTAAAAGAGGAAGAAGAAAGGGACTTGGGACGAGCAAGAAAATGAGCCTAATGGTGGCCCATGGGATCAAAGTTGCGTAAGGACAGAAGAAAAGACAGAAGGAGCTGATGGGTAGAGAGGAGATATTGCTGTCAACAGAGTGGAGGTCTCAGTAGGGAAAGATGAATTCTACTGGAGGTTCAGAAAACAACTGTGAAAGAAATACTTGAGAGTGGGAGCAAGATCTTAACTACAGAAGGCTGCATAGGAGGCAGTAGCGTAAGAGGGGAAGATGGGCTTCAGTCAAGGCAGTGGTGGGAGCAGGAGGTTCCAAAAGATGTTGCAGCTACAAGTAGGATTTGTTTTCCTTAGGATTGGTAGTGGGAGGTGGTTCCAGAGGACTGTGGAAAGGACTGGGAGGAAGGTCAATAGGAGAAGCAAGGGAAGGCAGCATGGAACAGGATAAGAATCAGATTTGGAGAGAAGATATGAGACCAGAGGCACTTGCACCTGGAGCAGTTCCCTTCTTTAGCACCATGTTGTTTCAGTGTCAGAATTGGCCGTGGATCCAGGTGGTAGCTCCCTATGGTCCCTCGGGATACTGTTCCTATTATATGGTAATGTCCAGAGGAAAAATGGGAGTGGCTGCAGAGCTCAGGCATGGAAGATCTCAGAGAAGTCTCTCCTGAAAGCAATCCAGAAGAACATTTGAGGGAAAAAGGCAGAGAAACAAAATGATATGTTCATTCATTTAGTAAGTCATTGAGCACCTACCATTTTGCCTGCCCATCTGGGTCACTGTGATGAGCTTTCTATCTGTTGGTGGGATCCCATGGAGCTGGCTTCTCAGGATGATGTCAGTCTGTCTGTCCACAGAACCCCTGACTTTGCCCAGTAGCAGAGGAAAAAAGTAGCTAATGCTTCATTTTGAACCTAGTTTAAGGTGTTCTATGCTATCTGCAGACTGTAATATTTTAATTAAACCCCTCTAAGCCCTTAAAGTGGGAAATGCCTTTTTGGCCTGTTCTCTCTCATTACCTTCAGTATGTTTCAACAGACTGCAAATATACTATCTAATTCTTGGAAACAAATACAAGATAAATTGAGTCTGAAGATGAGGGCTTTTGGCAGCAAAATCTGACTTTCCGGAAGAGGTGTAAGATGGTGCTGGTGGAGCTTTGTAAGGATTCTCTGCAGGGCTAGAGTTCTGAGTCCACAGGTCCTCTTTGCAAAGGTGGGATGAAATCAGGGCTTTGATTATCTTATTCTAATTTGTTTAGTAATATTGTCAGTCTCAAGTGTACTTGTGGGGGGGGGGGAAAAAAACCTGTGTCAAGAAACTTCAGGAAAGGCAGAAAAAGGATCCTTAGCTTTGAGAGAAATCCTGGGCATAGAGAAACAGAATAGACATGGCGTTGGGAGTCTGATTATCTCTGGTCCCAATGGTTGAATATTGACCACATCCCAGGCCCTGGGCTGAACCTTCACATCCATCATCTTGTATAATTTCATCCTCACCATATCTCAATGAGGTGGTATCATTTGTCCCATTTTACAGATGAAGAAACAAAATCAGAGAGATTTTCTAACTCATCCGGACTTAAACAACCAGCAAATGAATTTATATCCAGAAGGCTAAGTTCATAAATTTTAAAGCCTGATCTCGCTTTAACCATGCCACATTGCCATAGGGCCCAGTTGTATCAAGTGCAATCTAGGAATCTGTTTCTCAGTACAGAACGAAAGGGGCAATCAGATATACATGGGGAAATGGAGTGGGGATTCCCCTGGGACTTGTTCAAACTTGATTCAACAGATTCTTGAGCTCAGGATGAGGGAGGAGCAGATCCTTTCAGTGCAGGACTAGAGTGAGAAGACATCTCCTCCCAGGAGGTGATGAGCTAACAAAGAGGAGGTAACAGACCTGACCCAAAAGCCCCTTGCAAATAACCCTCTGACAACACCTGCTCTGCTTGATGGTGAATGTTTTTCCACCTGCTCCCTCCACTTGCCGTGGCCCTTCAGAGAGGAGGGGCTGTGTCAGACACTTTTTTCTCCCCAGACTTTTCCTGGCCCATAATAGGCACTCAATAAACGTTAGAATAAATGAGCTGAGCGCAGGGATGAGTGCATGAAATGAGAAGAGATTCATTATGTCTGGGAGCTGCAGAACCTGCTTCCCAGACCCTCCTAGGAAGGGCGCCCTGGGAAAGGTTTATCATGGCCCTTTCCACACATGGCAAGGAACTCTAGGATATTTGGCCCCATCAGAGGAAACCAGGTTTGACACCACTTTCATTTTATATAGTTAGGCTTGTTGAGTTTGCTCACTATTTCTTTACTGTTAGGCACTTTGTCTACAATTAGGATAAATTGCCATGTGGGCAGCATGAGAACAGGCTCTTAGAACCTTTTATTAAAATAGCTGAACACTAACGTTAAAGAATGAAGTGGCTAGAACTAAACACACATTTTTAAAGAAAGCAAATACCTAGGTACAATGTAGTACCTTAACTGTTATCAATCACTACTTAATCTAATTAGTTTAGAAGCTATTTTAAAGAGCTTAATTAGATTAAGCTGTGATTGATAACACTTTATATCTACTTGAGTAGAGTACTTCTAATTCACCTTGAATCTTTATGCTTCCAGTCAAAAGCTGGTTTCAGGGATAAGCTGAGTTTGGAGACAGATTTGGGAAGCACTGAAATCACTCTGGGTGCCTGGCACTGAGCCGAGTCAGGGTCCTTGGCAGAGCTCTTGGGCACAGACATTCTGTGACCTAATGGAGTGGCCTTGACAAGGATATCCTAAAATTCCTCTTCAGGAGGACTGAGGGGGTCACGGAGGAAGGAACTGAGGGGCAGGAAGAACCTGAAATGAGGTCAGACTCCTAGTTAAGCCGCGTTAGGTCCACACCAGCACTCAGCTGGTTTGGAGAATTGGAGTACAAATTGGGAAACAGGTCAGCAGAGTAAGGCGTGGGCTGCTTAGGTATCCACAGGTACCCGGGATCCACCTGGCTTTGTGTCACCCGACAGGTTCTGGCCCACACCCTCTTGACAAAGAGGAATTGCATGATCATAGTGGAGTTGGGTGTGGGGATAAGTGGGGCATGCAGAGGGGTCGCTTAGCCTGCCTTGGAAGTTCATCATTGCCTACAGAACAGCAGTCACAGTGCTCCAGGCACTGCGGCTTCCCTTCAAGCCTCCCAAGAACTGTAGGGGAAGGATCCAGGAAGCAGAAGGTTATGTCCAGGGTGGGAACTGTACAGATGCAGTGTCTTCTGGGCTGGGAGTGGGAGGCAAGAAGGGGAACTGGACCTAGTCTTAACTCAAAGGCTTGTCTTTCGTCTCCTCTGCAGCCCGCATGTGTGATGCCCACCTTCGAGGCCCCTCGGGCATCATCACCTCCCCCAATTTCCCCATTCAGTATGACAACAATGCACACTGTGTGTGGATCATCACAGCACTGAACCCCGCCAAGGTAAGGTTCTTGGGGAGCGGGGTGGTGTTCTGTGGGCAGGGCTAGGTTGGGAACAGTTGGCCTACAAGGTTTTTCAAACTCAGAACTTACTGGTGGTAGATTCTCTGCAGACACTTCTTTTAAGTTTTTAAAATTAATATCGAGTGGATAAAAAGCAGAATATAAAATATAAGCAAAATATAAGGAACAACAATACAACAAACACCTGTGCAGCCATCGTCCAGCTTAAGGGGAAAAGAAAATCAGTTACCTTAGTGATGCAGGTTCCTCACCAATCCTGTTTCATCCCCTACACCCTCAGAGGTAACCATTACCTCAATTGTGTATTTATTATTCCTTTGCTTTTCTTTATACTTAGCACTTAAGTGTGTATCCCTAAAAATACATTGCTTAGTATGCTAACATTTGACCTTCATATAAATGTAATCATGTATGTATTCTTAATCAACCTCACTAAAAATTATGTTCCTAAGATTTATCTAAGTTATTGTATGTAGTTTTGCACTTCTACATACATTTTTTCATATTTATTTCCTGTTTAGTTTTTTTTTCCTGCACCCTTTTTTCTCTCTTATAAATTTTACAAGTGTGTTGCCAAGATCCACAAAATAACCTGTTGAAATCTTTATTTTAATTTTATCAAAACTACAGATTAATTGGAGAAGAACTGATAGATTTTTGATACTGAGTCTTCCAGTCCATGAGTATGGTATATCTCTGTTTAGGGTTTCTTTAATGGCTTGCAATAAATTTGTATAATTTTTTCCATTACATATTTTATGCATTTCTTAATATATTCACTCGTAAATATCTTATATTTATTGTTGCTATTATAAATCAAATCTTTTAAAATTACACTTTCTACCTGTTTCTTGCTGGTGTTTAGAAATGCGATTGATTTTGTACTTTGATTTTTATATTAGCAACTATCTTGTTAAAATGTATCTTGATTCTTTGGGGTTTTCTACATGGATAGTCATCATCTGCAAAAAATGTTGGTTTTGTTTCTACTTTCCAATCCTTATACCTTTTCTTTTTTATTTTCTTGCCTGTTCTGGCTGGAACCTCCCAGTATAACATCAAGTCATTATTATGATGGTGACTCCTATGGTCATTGTTTGATATTTAATAGAATGTTTTTATTTCTTCACCATCAAGTATGATGTTTGCTGAAGTTTATTTTCCATTTGTAGGTACTCCTTTTATAATAGAATAGGGGAATTTACTTTCTAATCCTACTTTGCTAAGGGCTTTTATCAAGAATGGATATTGAATTTTATGAAGCATCTTCCTATATCTATTGATACAATCATATAATTTTTCTCCTTGATTCTCTTAGTATAGCAAATATTGCTTTTTCTCATGTGGAACCAACCTTGCATTCTTAAGATTAACATAATTTGGTCATTTAGTACTGTCATTTTTATACATGCCTATATTTGATTTTGTTTAGTAATTTGTTTCTATTTTGTTAGTGAGCTTGGCCTGTTATTTTTTTTCATATTGCCTTTGCCAATTTTTGTGTCAATATGTTGCTAGCTTCAGAAAATGATTTGAAGAGTATTTCCTCTATTTCTATCCTTTGGGGTTATTAGTGGAAGATTGGCATAACTTTTGCCTTGAAAGTTTGGTGAAATTTTTCAGCAAAACTATCTGCATCTGGTGTCTCCTTTGTTTGAAGATTTTAGACTATAGACTTAATACATGTAATGACTAAAGAATTATTTTGGTCATATGTTTTTTTCCTTGACTCCATTTTAGTAAATATTAAAATTTATCAGATATAAAGTTATATATACTATCTCTTATTATAGTTATGATACCTGCCATTGTTGTGTTTCAATTTCCTTTTTCATTTCTAATATATATCATTTTTTAAATTGGTATTAGCAGAAGTTTAACATTTGTTAGTCTTTTCAGAAGATGAATTTTTGTTTTGTTACTATTCCTTTTAATATATTTATTTGCTAATTTATCAGTTTCTGCTCTCATCTTTATTACTTTCTTCCTTCTAATGCACTTGGGTTTATTCTGTTGTTCTTTTTCTAGCATCTTAATTTTGATGCTTTGTTCATTATTATTCAATCTGATTTCAGCATCAAAGGCTACAAATTTCCCTCTAAGGACTACTTTGGCTACATACCTACAGATTTTTATAGTTATTTATTTTCTGTTATAGTTTAGTTCTGAATATTTTTAAATTACATTATTGTTTCATCTTTTAACCATGAACTATTTAGAAGTATTTTTAATTTTCAAAGGATTTTTCTAGCTGTCTCTTTCCTACTGTTTCTAAATCTTGTGGTCAGAGAACATTGATCTTTATTTGAATCAGTTGAAATTTGTGCTTTTAGGACCGGAAATGGTCATTTTTCACATAGATTCTGTGTAGGCTTGAAAAACAAAACCCTGCATTTTGCAGTTTTTGTTTTCTAGTATGCCCATTACATCAAGTTTGTTCATTGTGTTTGTATCTTTTATATCTTCATTGATTTTTCTTGTCTTCTTGATCAATCGATGGCAGATGGAGGAATATTAAAGTCTTCCATTATGATGGTGGGTTTGCCTATTATTCTTTAAAGTTCTGTCAATTTTTGCTTCATGTATTTCGAGACTGTGTTATTGGAGCATGAAAGTTGAAACTCAGAATTATATATCTTCCTGGTAAATTGAACTGTTTCAAATATAATTATGTAGTAACTCTTTATATCTGTAGTAATGTTTTTAACCTCAAAGGCTTTTTCCCTCCATCCATTGCATCGGTTTTCTCTTGGTCTTTGTCGAAAAAATATTTCCTATTCTCTTACTGTTAACTTTTCTACTTCCTTGTGCTTTATATGTGTTTTGTGGATTTTCAAAATCCCCTCTGACCATTTGTCTTTTAACTAAAGAATTTAGACCTTGTGAGTTATACAATCATTTTTATTCTTTGAAATTTGTCCTGAAATACTCTAGAAATAGCAATATGCCTACTTAATAAAGCCTAGCATTAAACAATAATTCTGTGTTCCTGAAAAACCAAGGATCTTAGGACACTATGACTTTAATCATTCCTTCCGATTCATACTCTATGGTGTGTGTGTATTATGTTACCTTAACTTTTCTCAAGTTATTATTGTTATTGTTTAATAAAGCCACTGTCCACTTAGATTTACTCATATATTTACCGCTCCTTTTTTACCACTCCTTCTTGTACATCAGTCCTTTTCTTTGGAATATCTTTCAGTGCAAATACATGCTTTAAAATTTATTTTCTTGTTGATAAAAAACTCTATTAGTTCTTGTTTGTCCTTTTAAAAAACAATTTCAACTTTTATTTTAGATTCAGGGGGTACATGTGCAGGTTTGTTACATGGGTATATTCCATGATGCTGAGGTTGGGGTATGGATCCTGTCACCCAGTTTGTGAGCATAGAACCTAATGTGTAATTTTTTCTTTGTCTTAAAATGTCTGCTTACCCTCATTCTTGAAAGAATGCTGGTATTCATCAGACATTTGATTATCAGTTGATAGTTCCATTCTCTCTGCACATGGAAATATTCCGGTGTCTTCTGGGTTTCACTGTCAGTTTATTGTCCTTGCTTTGTATGACATCCTTTTGGCTGCTCTTACTGTCTTTCACTGTTCTTTAGTGTTACGTAGTTTCACCCTTATGTGTCTAGGTGTGAATTTTTTTTTTTTTTTTGAGATGGAGTCTCGCTCTGTCGCCCAGGCTGGAGTGCAGTGGTGCGATGTTGGCTCACTGCAAACTCCACCTCCCGGGTTCACGCCATTCTCCTGCCTCAGCCTCCCGAGTAGCTGGGACTACAGGTGCCTGCCACCACATCCAGCTGATTTTTTGTGTTTTTAATACAGATGGGGTTTCACCGTGTTAGCCAGGATGATCTCAATCTCCCAACCTCGTGATCCACCCGCCTCAGCCTCCCAAAGTGCTGGGATTACAGGCGTGAGCCACCGCACCCGGCTGGTGTGGATATTTTTTGTATTCAACCTGTTTAATTAAGTTTTTTGAATCTATGGATTATGTCTTTCATCAGCTTGGGGAAATGTTTAGCCATTATCTTTTCAAATGTTACCTCTTTTATTTTCTTTTTTCGTCTTCTAGAAGCCTGACAAGATATGTTCATCTTTCTCACTCCATCATCTGTGTTTCTTAACCTCTCTCATACTTTCTCTCTCTCATTCTGTTCATTAATTCTCTGTTCAGCTGTGTCTAGCCTCTGTTAGATTTATTCACTGAAGATTTATTTTAATTTCAAATATGGTTTGTACTTTATGAAGCCCTATTTGATTCTTTTTCAAACGTTCTTCGTCATATTGTCATGTTTTGTAATCTCTTGCTCCTTACTCATATGTTTAGATCATTCTTGAATTCTTTCAATAATTAAACATGCTTATTTTACACTTTGTGTCTGTTAGTGTCAATATCTGAAGTTTTTGCAAATTTGATTCTGTTGTTTCTCACCTCTTGCTCCCAGAACCATGTTTCCTTCTTTGTTTTATATTGTTTGATTATGTGGTTAGAAGGGTAAATTTTCTCTCTGGTAATTCTTTGAGACCTGGGTAGAAGGTGATTTCTTCCAGAGAGGGTTTGCATCTGCTTCTGCCTAGTGCTGGGGGCATTACCAGCCAGAAACCTCTTCACACAAAATTCTCAGTATGGAGGTTTCAAACCACCCAAGTAGTATGAAGGCTGCAAACCCATGTGAAAACTGACTTATGGTTATGAATTCTCAGCGGAAATATTGTTTCTTGTGTACTCAGCATCAAGGTCTAAGGTAAACAGTCAACCTCCAGATCCACCCAGCGGGTGGTAGTGACAGGTGAGGAGGAAGATAGGCTCATTTCTAATTCACCCTCACACTGTGGGTGCACATTTAACTAGCCCTGCTCTATCAGAAGTATCATATTACAGTCGCCATCATGCTGGGCCCTGAATTTTGTCTTCTGTTCCCTCTTTTCTATGAGTTGCTGAAAACTGAAGCTATATCGACGAAATTTTTAAAAGGTACTCAAGACCAAAGCCAGCTTCATGTTCTGAATCACATTTTGGGTCCCTACATTCATTGTGTTGAGTATTCCTTATTATGCTAGTGTAGTCTACTCAAACTACTGTAACAAAATACTGCCAACTAGATAGCCTAGACCACAGACATTTGTTTCCTCACCATTCTGGAGGCTAGAAGTCCATGATCAACATGCAACTAAATTCGGTTTCTGGTGAGTGCTGTCATCCCAGCTCGTAGATGGCCACCTTCTCACTGTGTCCTCACGTGGCTGTTCCTCTGTGCACATGCCAAGAGAGTGCTCTTCGACGGCTCCTCCTCCTGGTGGTAGTAGGACACCACTACCATTGGATTACAGCCCCACCCTTATGACCTTATTTAACCTTAATTACCTCCCTAAAAGTCCCATCTTCAAATATATTGACATTGGGGATTCAACATATGAATTCAGGAGGATATATTATATAATTCAATCCTTAACACTAACTTGGAAAAAGTTGACTTTTTTTTTTTTTTTTGTCCTTTTAAAATTTTACCCAACACTTTAAAATTGTTTGGTCCAGGTGCCTGGAGCCATAGTGCTAGGAACACTGGAAGCAGATTTCCTCTGCATAACATTTTACAAAGAAAAATTCACATTTAATTAAATTATTTCATGATGTACCTAGTTAATGGGAAAGGACACTTCAGCCACATAGGGTGAGGGTGGAGGCTAGACCAGAAGGGCTTAATACCATAAAATCATATTAAGTTGTTGACTAGAGGGCTGTTTCTTGGGCACTGTTGCAATTCTTGTCTCCAGTATCTTTTGAACCTGAAGGTGAGGTGTCAGGGGAAGTCTAAGTGACGTCTGAGAATTTTCTAAGAAACAATTAGATTCACCCCCAGAAGGCCTAGCCTTGGTCAGTGTGTGGAGACTGGTGACCTCCATATTGTCACTCCCCTACATGCCTTGCAAGAGATCCCACCAGCCTGGGTTTCTAAAGATAGTACCTCTGCAGAGCACCCCCTTAGAGTGTGCAGAGCGGTGTTCACAATATCTCTGTAGGGCCTTGGTGGGCTTCAGGTAGTGTTGAGGGAGTCCAGAAAGGCTGAAGGGGACCCTATCCTGATCCAGGTAGGAAGAGAACCAGGGAACATAAATTGCAACAAGGAGAACAAGGAGGGTCTAAGTGTGGAAACTCAAAGTCTAAGACTGAGGAATAGAAGCTGTCTTCTGGGAAACAGCAAGGACAATGGATGCTGTGTTCCTAACCCTGTTCGTGGAACTGGCCTACAGGTGAGATGCAGGCGTGTCCAAGGACTGCCTATCCACTCACCTTCAGATGTCTCCTTGAGCAAAAAGCACAGTCTCTAAGCTCACAGTATGTCTTATGAGATGAGCATTCATTCATTCATTGACTGTAGATATGGCCTCTGCCCTTGAGGAATGTGCATTAAAGAGTGAAGAACAAATCTGTAAATAAAAATAAAAATAAAAACTAGAGTGCAGATAAGTGCTGATGGAGGCGTGTCCAGAGCGCTATGGGAAAACTCAAGGAAGAGCTGCTAACTGGGAGATAAGGGAAGTTTTCACAAAGGAAATGACATGTCAGCAGGGTCTTGAAGGCTTGGAAATCAGAATCTCAGGGAGGACACATGTGCAAAGGCACCGAGGTTTGGAACAGCCCCTTAGAAGTAATTCAACTTGCCTGGATGCAGGTAAGGATGGAAAGGTAAGCAGAATTCAGATCATGGTGAGCCCACATGCTTGGCCCAGAAGTTTGGGTTTTATCTCAAAACACAGATTGCTAAGGCTAGCAGTGTTAGGCTGTTGTTAACAACAATAATAGCTCTTATTGTATGCTTGTCCCATGACAAGCACTAAGCTCAGCTGTCTATATGAATTATTTTATTTCATTCTCTTAATAGGACAATGAATTTGATTTTAATAGAACTATTCGATAGATAAAGAAACTGAATCATGGAAAGGTTAAAGGTTAGGAAACAGCTGCAATACAGAGCCAGTAAGTGGCAGAACTGGGATTTAAACCTCGTCTTTCTAGATCCAAAGCCCATGCACTTACATAGCTGGGCTGTGCTGCTGGATGGAACAAGGTCTCAGAGTAGATGAAAGGTGCTGGACTTGACCTCAATGGAATGAGCGTGGAAGGACGAGGGTCATTCTATCTCCTGCATTAAAGCAATAGCAGGAAGATCTGAGTTTTTGGAAAATTACTGTAGCAGCAATGGAGAAGTTTAGAGGTGGATACTGGAAGGAGCAAGACCAGTTAGGAGGATGAAGCAGTTATCCAAGTAGAAAAAATGGGGGCATCCATCAAGGCTTTGGAAATGTGGAGGGGAAAACAGATGAGAGAGATTTAGGAGATAGAGTGGGACTTGGTAGCTGACTGGATGTGGGAGCTGAGGGAGGAAGAGAGGTCTTATTCAATATTGTATCCCAAGTGACCAACATGGTTCCAGGCACATAGTAGGTACTCGGTCTATATTTATTCCATGAACAGATGAATGATGACTTAGTGCTTTCTGACTTGGTCCAGTGGGAGAGTTAAAAAGGAAATACAAATGGAGGAAGATGCTTTGCAGGGGTCAGGAGGGAAACAGTGCATTTGGAATGTCTGTGGTTCATTCAGTGTCATTTGGATATACTGGCAGGAAACTCTGGATAAATCTGGGCTTAAGAGAGAGGTTTGGGTGTTATCTCAGCACGTGGTGAGAATAGAAGCCTAAGGAATGGACGACATTTCTTGGAAAGACTGAAGAGAATAAGAAAATTCAGATTGGAGCTGAGAATACCATCATGACAGGAGAAAGAGCAAAATCCAGTGAAAGAACAGAGAAGGAGCAGTGTGAGAGGCGGGAGGAGAATCGGGATGCAAACACAGGAAGAGTTTCCAACTAGGGCATGTCTGATCATGGCAACGATGACAAATGTCTTGCTGGAAAAGTGCTAGAAGGAGACATTGGCTTTGGCCTTGAAAGAAGACTTTGCAGTGAAGCTCTAGGGGCAGCAACAGACAGCAGTGGGGTGGGAAGCAAAGGGAGGGGAGGTGAGACTGTGGAGGCCAGGATGGGCAGTAGCCTGCGAGGGACGTAGGATAGAGAGAAAGTTTGGAGTTACTTTGGGGCATGTGTTTAAAATATTGGAACTGGAGTATGTTCGTAGGCTTAGGAAAAAATAAGCAAAGAGGGAGAGAGTGAAGGTATAGGAGAAGAGGGATGGTGACAGAAGGGAGATTCTGGAGTGAGAGGGCCATGGGATTACGGATGCAGGGCTCCCTTTACAAGGAGCAGGGGGAGAAAGATGCTGTTGTGAGAAGGGACTGAAAGGTTTGCTTGTGGGACTGTAAGAGGGACATGTGTCCCTTTGGTCTCCTCGTAGTCATGGAATGATTATGATGCATCCCTGGCACCTGCACAGGAGGATCCTTCCTGTAATTCCATCTCCCTTGTAGGACCTCTGCTACCTGGGCATGGTAAGAAGCTAGGAATGTCCCAGGGACTGGGGCCCTCCAAGGGCAATGAGAAGGCCCAAAGAGAGAAGCAGGGATGCTGTGGTGTGGGAATGGCCAAGAACCTACATCAAGACACCAGCATTAACTGAGCATCTATGGACTGTGCACCTCTGCACTGTGGGAACAGAACTTACAGTCTTATTGGAGAGGCAAGTTAAGGATATGTTTGTACTCAATAAACTAGGAGTAAGACAAATAAAGACACCCCAATCCATCCTCCTGGAAACTTCACAGATTCAAGGAACAGAGGAAAGAAGGCTCAGAGCAAGTGATGCAGGTCTGCTCCATGTGCAGTCTCCATGCCCTCCCTTCAACTGGGATGTCTTGGGCAATGCTAACCTTGCCTTGGGCATTTGGGTTATCTCAGTCCTTATAATATTAATCTAACATTAATTAACATCTACCTACAATAATTTTTCCCAAATTTCATCAGAAATGCCTTGGAGACACTTTAAAACCACAGATTCCCAAGCTCTTTTCCCCAAAGATCTGAGTCAGTGAGTCTAGGGTAGGTACCAGAACTTATTTTTAAAGAGCACCCTGGTGGTTCTGACCAGCTAAACTTCTGTCAACAATGCAACTCCTTCTCCCAGCAAAGCACACAGTGGCACCCCTGCCCCATCTCTGCCTTTGGGCAACTCCAGCTTCAGCCACACTGAACTCAGGTTCAAAGACATGCCTGGCCCTTTAAGATCTGTCTGGGCACATCTGGTTCCAGTGTGCCTTCCCTTCTCCTCCAGGCAAATTCCTATCCTCCTTTGAGACACAGTCCAAACAACCCCTGTTCTGAGAAGCCTTCCTAACTTCATCATGTGTTGCTCCTTCCTGTTCCTACAGCACTTTTTGTTTTCTTGCATTTAGAATCTATTTCCCCCATAGCTCCTGAGCACCCCGAAAGCAGGAATAGCACTTTGTTTATTTCTTCCACAGTTAGCACAGTGCTGGGCACAGAGAAGCAGCTCAGTGATGTTTGAACATATGAGTGATTGTTGGAGGAGGAGCTCCTCTGGAATGGTTCCACCCATATTGGGCTTGAGATTCAGGCCTTCTTCCTCCAGGGCCTCCTCTTGTTAGGACCCTTCAGCTCAGCCTCGTGGAAAAACAAAGACGTAGACAGGACTGAAACCCAGACCTGCCTCGATG
The DNA here is from genome assembly GCF_003255815.1 of Theropithecus gelada. NCBI lineage: Eukaryota > Metazoa > Chordata > Mammalia > Primates > Cercopithecidae > Theropithecus > Theropithecus gelada. The sequence goes on along the minus strand of NC_037668.1, from coordinate 61,437,341 downwards.
CCCCCTACCTACACACATCTGTCTTTCTTTTGCAGCTTCTCAGTATGAACACAAAACATGTGATCCGATTTGCACATGAACCTCACTTGATTTGATCAGGAAAGTTAACCACCTTTGCTAGAAAAGAATGAAAAGCGAGACAGGACAGAGATAGAGAATGAGGATGAGTGGGAGAGGGAGGGAGCAGGGAAAGAAGAGGGAAAGGAAAGCTCATTTCATGAACTTCAAAGCCAAAGATAACAGGGTTTTGATTATTCAGTCCTTGGGGATTATGACTGTCACTCTTCCCTTTGTAGACCTGAAGAATTGAGAAATAATTCTCCAGGCAAGTGATCAGCAGCTAGTGCAAATGTCAGGGACATACTCGTTGGCCCATTTGTTCACTCACTTATTCATTCAGCAAACATTTACTCACACCCTCTCTGTGCCAGACCCCGTGCAAGACGCCTGCGATCAGAGGTTTCCCGTGTACTTCCACAGCCCCTCCTCATGTCTGGGAGACCATTTAATAACCTCCTCAAGTCCAAAGCCTCATTCCTTTCCCTTTTGCAGCTGCCTCCACTTCACATCATGTGCTGGCATTTTCCTCCCCCAGATCTGGCTGTGGCCGTGTGGTATCCCCACGCACCTTCTCTGTTGCTGAAGACAAGCCCTGACCCCTTGCTAGCCAGGATTTTGTACCCCTCCTGTCTCCCATCCAAGCTTCCCTGGTTTGAGCCCTCATCACACTGTATTGTAGTCTATGTACTCAGGGTCTGCTGTGAAGCTTTCTAGAAACTTTGAGGTCTCTTCAGGCAGTGGCCATGTTATCTTGCCTGCCAATGCCCCTCCAAAGCCCAGCACTTCGCAAGTGTGTAACTGTTGAATGAATCGGTGAATAAATGAATCAGTCAATCAATGAGTGAATGAGTCAGTGAATGAGTAAAAGGACTTACTGCTCTTGAACCACCAAAATGAAACCTCAGGTAGTGACCAAAGTTCCAGAACCTCTGACCCTTCTCAGTCCCTGCTGGAGGCCTCTGTTCTTGAACTCCTGGGGGCTCAGGTCTTCAGCCTTCCCACTGGCCTCCCCTCCTCCTCACCCCAGGAGCTAATTCTCTAGCTCTTCCCTAGGGCCTCAGCAAGGCCCTGGAAGGAATCATGGTTCAAGCAGTGCTCAGGAAAAGTGAGTTCCCTTCCTTTCATGGAACTAATAGTTACACTGGCAGCAACATTGTAAACTGAGGCTGGGTGGGCCAAGGTCAGCCTCAGGAGCTTAAAGGAATGCTCTGAGGAGGAATATGGGAGGTAAGGGGCTGGAGCACAGCATTATGGCAGGGCCTCTAGCTAACCAGGAAGTGGCAGGGGCAGGCCTTGCAAAGTCTGTAGTTTCCAAGATGCTGAACTCTATCCTGCAGTTTCAGGAATTGGCAAACTCTTCTGTGGTGACGAACACCTGTCTTCAGAACCTATAGCCATTAGGTTGTTATTGACTGGGAGGTGCAGAAAATTCATCTGCAGAAGCTTAAACAACACACCGTTTATTTTCTCCACATATCGAAGGTCCAGAGGCAGAAAGTCCAGGGCTGGCTTGGTGGTTCCCTCCGGGTCTCATGCTCCTTGTATTTTTCCCTCTGCTGTTTTCTATATGGCTCTCATCCTCATGATCACAAGAAGGCTGCTCCCTCTCTGTCCTCACATCTGTATTCCAGGAAAAGCAAGGAGAAGGATGAGGAAATGGTCTGAGGACTCCTCAACCCATGTTTCATTGCCCAGAGCTCTGTCACATAGCCACCTTTAGCTCTGAGGTTGGCTAGATACATTGCCATACTCCCAATACAGTTGGGGTTCTGTTAGGGAGAAACAAATGGAGGAGGGGACATTAAGTAACCCACTATCCATGTTGTTCACAGCATCCCAAAATAGGAACTAGATCAAAATGAAACTGTTTTGGTTTAAGGAGAGGCTTCCCTCCTCTGGCTCCTCTTCCATCCTTGTGGGTTGGCCCTGGAGTACCTTTATGGAACTCTGGGGTACCTGGGAGCCCAGTTTGAAAATAATTGCTCAAGGGAAGCCATCAGCAAACTTCTTCTGTAAAGAGCTAGACAATAAATATTTTACGCTTTAAAGTCCATGTAAGGTCTCTGTTGCATATTCTTCTATGTGGTAGGTGTTGTTTTTTCACTCATGGAAAGGGTAAAAACATTATTCTTAACTCTAAGGGCCATATAAAAATAGGCTATAGGACAAATTTGGTCTGAGAGCTAGTTTTCCAACCCCTGCTGTAGGAGATAGGGAGGTGCTAAGAGTATTCGGTACAGAGTGAAGGATAGGCAGCAGAGACAGACAGCCCAGTTAGGAGAGTGTTGTAGCAAAACAGTCCTTAAACAAAACAGCCTCAGTCTACATCTCCCAGGACTCTAGCTTCCCACAAAACTCCCCTGAGCTGGCAGATCCTCTGCAGCCTTGTGCAGGCATTGGGCACAGGCTGGCAGCACCCGGAGTCCTGTCTTTTGGCTGATCCTGGACAGCAGGTGGCAAGGGGAGAATGTTCTCCAGGGCCTCTAGTGGGTGTCCTCCAGGGTCCCACTCCATCCCCCATGATTCTCAGGACAAGGTGGCTATGACACCCCCTAATTTCTCCTCATGCTCTTGGACCCTGCATCAGCCTCCCCCTGGTCTCTCTGCCTCTAGTCCTCTCTTCACACTGAATTATAGCTTGCCATCAACTTGACCCTGAAGTCCAGACTGCCTGCTCTGGCTACAGGTAAAATCACCTGCAGACTCAGCCAGGCTCTTCTTCCTGTCCCACCCTCCTTGGCCCTTCACTGCTCACAATGTAGCCTGGGCTGAGCCCACACACACCCTTCTCCATCCCGCCAGGCCCAGACCCACCTCCTCCATGGACTCCCTCCGTCTCTCTCCTCTTTGCACTCCTCCAACACTCACCACCGGCACCATGTCCTCGGCATTTAGATTCTGCTCTAAATTTTCAGGCAGGCAAGATAACTTATGGGAAGCAGCTAGCTCTGGGCTTGGCACATGGCAGGTGCTCAGTAATTATGTCCTAGATGATGGGTTTGTTTATTCATTTATCTAATGGGTTTAAATTGGGTGTCTGAGCTGTATACAAATGTGCCTCTGTGATCATGCCTATTTCATGTGCTGCCATTTCTCCTGCCTCCGAAAGGCGCTTTGTGAGCTTGATTGATCTGCATGTTAGTTAATGAGTCATTATAGGAGCCTGTCTTTAAACAAAAGCCAAAGCAGAGAAGGAAAAAAAGAAAAGAAAAAAAGAGAGCACTAGTACATTGTGCACTAGAGGCTCGTCCCAAAACTGCAGCATTGTGTATGTTGAACAGTCTTCTTGTGTAATTAGCTCCTGCATCAGGGTCGGCACTCTGAAATGTGGTTCACGTCAATGGCAGCTCTAACCAGTGATGTGAATCATTTTATAGCTCTGGGTTCTGGCCTTCAAAGCAATATTTTCCCATTATAGGCCTAATAATCATACACTCCCTTTTTGGAGGTGGCTGGGTGAGCAGTGTTCTCTGCCCCAGGGCTGGCTGGAAGGGGCTGATATGGTGAGAATGTGCAGCCAGGCCCCTCAGTCCCTGCAGAGCCCAGGCCCTTCCTCCAGCAGAAGACACTACCTGCCTTGTGGTGTTTTATATGCAGCAACTGTTTCCTGACCCCCTGCTGGGACCCAGAAAAAAGAACTCCAGGAAAGTTTGAGAGAAAACAGAGGCTTAAGTCATGCTTCCTACCTTGTGGGCCTGTGACCTTGTTGGAACACCATGAGGCGGTAGAGCAGAGGGACAAAGAGCCTGGCCTCTGACTGCCTGGTGGGAGTCATGGCTCTTCCACTTACCTGTGTGACCCCAGGAAAATTGCCTAAATTCTGTGCTTAGCCTGTCCCATTTGTGAAATGGAGGTACTCAAAGTAGCTATTGTGCTGTATTGGGGGAACCCGCCCCCAATATTTCAGTGTAGGTTCTTTCTATTTTCCATAAGTGTCAGCCAGCTGAGAAATAAAGAGAAAGAGTACAAAGAGAGGAATTTTACAGCTGGGCCTCCGGGGGTGACATCACACATCAGTAGGACCATGATGCCTACCTGAACCTTAAAGCCAGCAAGTTTTATTAAGGATTTCAAAAGGGGAGGGGGTGCAAGAACAGGGAGTAGGTCACAAGATCACATGCTTCAAAGGGCAAAAAGGAGAACAAAGATCACCTGCTTCTGAGGAAACAAGACAAAGGCAAATTCAGAACTACTGATAAGGGTCTATGTTCAGTGGTGCACGTATTGTCTTGATAAACATCTTAAACAATAGAAAACAGGGTCAAGAGCAGATAACTGGTCTGACCTCAAATTTACCAGGGTGGGGTTTTTTCCCCACCCTAATAAGCCTGAGGGTACTGCAGGAAACCAGGTCATATTTCAGTCCTTATCTCAACTGCATAAGACAGACACTCCCAGAGCAGTCATTTATAGACCTCCCCCAAGGAATGCATTCCTTTCCCAGGGTCTTAATTATTAATATTCTTTGTTAGGAAAAGAATTTAGTGATATCTTCCCTACTTGCATGTTCATTTATAGGCTCTCTGCAAGAAGAAATATATGGCTGTATTCTGCCCGACCCTGCAGGCAGTCAGACCTTATGGTTGTCTTCCCTTGTTCCCTGAAAATCGCTGTTACCCTGTTCTTTTTCAAGGTGCACTGATTTCATATTGTTCAAACACACAGGTTTTACAATCAATTTGTACATTTAACACAATAGTGGTCCTGAGGTGACATACATTCTCAGCTTACAAAGATAACAGGATTAAGAGATTAAAGTAAAGACAGGCATAAGAAATTATAAAAGTATTAATTTGGGGAACTAACAAATGTCCATATTAAAATGAAATCTTCACAATTTACGTTCAGAGATTGAAGTAGAGACAGGCATAAGAAATTATAAAAGTATTATTTGGGTACTGATATATGTCCATATTAAAATGAAATATTTACAATTTATGTTGCTCTGCTGCGGCTCCAGCCAATCCCTCCATTCAGGGTCCCTGACTTCCTGCAGTAGTACTGCATTTCTCAAGAGACGATATGTGTAAAGTGTTCGGAACAGAATTGAGCACATTGTAGGTACCAGCTCTTAGAGTAATGAAATCTCATAAGAGAAGATGATCAAAGACTATGATTGTCTTGAAGAATCTCCTAGACCAGGGATCAGCAAATTACAGCCTACAGGCCAAATACAGCTCTTTGCTTTTTTTTTTTAAATAAAGTTTTATTGGAACACAGCCACACCCATTCATGTACACGTCATGTATGGCTATGTTCATGCTACATCAACAGAGCTGAATATCTGTGACACAGATCACATGACACACAAAGGGGGAAATATTTACTATCTGGCCCTTTACAGAAAAAGTTTGCCAACCTTTGTTCTAGAAGGTAACAACTGTGAAGGGTCTGAAAGCCTAGCAGTCCATCCATGCTAGAGAAGTGGGAAAAGTTTGGAAAATGTTCTCCTAGTCAACATTTTGTCAGCCCCTGGCATGGGCCTGGCCCACCGACAGAAACTGATACAGAGGCAGTGAGGCCTGACCCCTGCCCTCCAGGAGTTCATGGTGTAGTGGAGGAATAAGTGAACAGACCCATCACAGTCCAGCAGGTAAGTGCTAAAACAGATGAGAGGAAGGGACTGAGCAGGGGCTGCTCCCCTTGTCAAGGTTAGTCAGAGAGAACTGAGACAAGTCAGGCTCACAGATGAGGAGAAATATGCTAGGGCAGTGACAGGGAGCAGGAAGAGCCTGCATAAGTCAGGGTCATGAATAGACTGCCCTGGTGTGAATGCCCAGGGCCTCAAGTGGCCACACAGGCTGTGCAGTGGAGGGCAGTCAGCAGGCAGCAGGTGCAGAGATGCCCTCCTTGTGTTTCATGCTAGGAAATGAGACTCCAAGAAATGTTCGGTAAAGCAGGAGTGTGGAGTGTGAGAGATGGGTAGGAGATCCCAGCCTGAGCAAATGATCCCGTGATGATGCCATTAGCCAACAGGGAACATTCTGGATAGGAAACCCAGAAAGGGCAAGTAATCCCCACTCACTATTAACAAATCTCATCTCCTCTTTACTAACTCACTCTAAATGCTGCTTGCTACAGGCTCACATCCCATCTCACCTAGAACTTCCTACAGGCTCACATCCCACCTCACCTAGACCTTGCTATGGGCTCACATCCCGCCTCACCTAGACCTTGCTACAGGGCCACATCCCACCTCACCTAGACCTTGCTACAGGCCCACATCCCGCCTCACCTAGAACTTCCTACAGGCCCACATCCCGCCTCACCTAGACCTTGCTACAGGCTCATATCCCATCTCACCTAGAACTCCCTACAGGTTCACATCCCACCTCACCTAGACCTTGCTACAGGGCCACATCCCGCCTCACCTAGACCTTGCTACAGGCTCACATCCTGCTTCACTGAGATCTTGCTACAGGTCCACATCCCACCTCACCTAGACCTTACTATAGGCTCACATCCAACCTCACCTAGACCTTGCTACAGGTCCACATCCCGCCTCACCTAGACCTTGCTACAGGTCCACATCCCACCTCACCTAGACCTTGCCACGGGCCCACATCCCGCCTCACCTAGACCTTGCCACGGGCCCACATCCCGCCTCACCTAGACCTTGCTACGGGCCCACATCCCGCCTCACCTAGACCTTGCTACGGGCCCACATCCCGCCTCACCTAGACCTTGCTGCGGGCCCACATCCCGCCTCACCTAGACCTCGCTGCGGGCTCACATCCCGCCTCACCTAGAACTCCCTACGGGTTCACATCCCGCCTCACCTAGACCTTGCTACGGGTCCACATCCCACCTCATCCAGACCTTGCTACAGGCCCACATCCCGCCTCACCTAGACCTTGCTACAGGCTCACATCCCACCTCACCTAGACCTTACTACAGTCCCACATCCCACCTCACCTAGACCTTGCTACAAATTGGCCTCCTGGCTTTCAACTCTTCCTCAATGCTCCTGTTCCTAGATCGAAAATCTCATGTCATGCCTTTGCTGCCAACGCTTCCATAACTCCCCGTTGACTTTAGGACAAAGCCCAAAATTCTCAGCATTACCAGCAGCCTCTCATAATCTGACTCCTCCTATTTCTCTCATATCGCCACGCTCCACCTCCCCCGCACTTAAACAACTACACAGTAGTTAGACCTCTCTGGTCAAATCACCCTGTTCCACGCCCCTGCCCTTCCCTCTGCCTGGGTTGCTTTCCCTTCCATATCCATTGGTTGAATTCCAGTTCATCTTCCAAACTCAGCCTGGGTTTCATTTCCTCCAGGAAGCCGCCTTTAACCTTTCTCCCAGTCAAAAGCAATCACTTCCTTCCTGTTCTGTGTCTATCTGTAGACCCACTGATGTGCTCAGATACTATTATCCAGAGATGAATCTTTCTGTGACTCTCAGGCACTTCAGAGGAGCCCTGCATAGACACTACCCAGGCTTATGAATGAGGGCAGTGTCAATTTGCCTCTGGGATACCTGAGAAAGCACCTTGCAGTAACGCTTTGCAGGGTCCCTGGCAGGACGTGGGTGCTGGACTGTTTGGTTTGGATGGAGGAAACCTGCAGAAGGTGTCAGCCACAACTAGGAAAAAATATCCACGGAAATTATATACTCCTTGAGTTGTAGAACAGAAAGCAAAGGAGCAACTTCATTCTCCCTATTGGGGGAATGAAGATCATCATCAGATTGAAACCAGACTGAAACAGACAAAAAGAGATACAGATGAGACATCAGGAGTGGGTGCCTGTGTGTGTCCTGTCCTTATGAATGGCACCATCCCCCACCCATCCAATTGCACAAGCCAGAAACCTGCAACTTATCCTAGATCTTTCCCTCCCCTCAGTGCCACATGCATCCTGTTGCAAAGCCCTAAATATCACGAGGAACTGCCCTCTTCTCCGTCCACACTGCTACTCTTCCATCGTTCACCTACACTACCACAAAAGCCTGCAACCATCTTCACCACCAGCCTCACTCCTGCCAATCAGTTCCACATATACTGCCACACTGACATTTTCTCGAACACCTATGTGTCCCTGTCACCCACTATTTAAAACTCTACTGCTCCTCCCCTGGGATAAATTCTAATTTTGGAGGGTAGATGTATGAGACTTTTTGAACCAAACTCCAGGGAAACTTTTCAAATTCGAGACCTTCCCAAGTCACCTCCTTGCACTGAAGGCCTGGTCACATTATCCCCCAGAGCCAGGCAGCTAGCAGGTATGTTCAGTTTGCAGATCTGCTAGCAACAGACACTGAATAATTTGTTCTGGAATGTTCCATCTCTGCCATAACTCAGGCCCTGTGCACCTGACTTCTTCCTAGAGCATCCCCCTCCCTCCCTTTCCAAGCATCCCCCTTTGGCCTGACAGGGTCATCAGTAGCCTTCAGAATTTCCTCAGACACCCCCATGTCCAGTAGTGCCTGCCCCTGACTCCAGCTGGGTGAGCCATAGGCTCCTCTTCGCTCCCCCAGCCCCCTGTAGCATCCATTCACACCCCAGTGCTGTGGTTATCAGTTTGCATTTCTATCTCCCCTTCTTACCAAGGGCAGGGACCATGTCGTGCTCACTGTGGAAACCCACTGCCCAGCCTGGCATATGGCGAGTGCTTAGTAAATATTTGTGGAAGGCAGGATTAAAACAAGAGGGAGGAATCTTGTTGAAATCTCTTTCTGAGAACATTCATTTATTCAACAAATAAACAAATGAAGAGGATGGAGAAAACCAGGCAGAGGAGAAGATGAGAGAAACTTCTGCAGGTCCCTGGGGGCAAGAGAGCTGAGATTCCACATGTGGCCTGAAAAATTGCCAACAAGCCAGTGGGGATTTCTATGCATTAAGGCGTGAAGAAAGAGTCTAATCATCTTGCTGTTGGCCAGATGTGCCCGGTTGCTGTGACAGCCATCGGAATTGGCCAGATGTGCCATGAACATCTTCAGAAACATCAGGGGGCCCTGGAGACCGCATGGCCTAGAGAGAATAGTTCACTCATTCAAGTGGCACAGAAATGGTCAGTTTGTGTAGGATGGTGTCACCAGTGACTCTGAGCATTGGGACATAACACAGAAAATTCTTCCTCCCCTCAAGGCTTTGGAAGCCTTCCTCACAACCCCTACCCGCTCCTAACCCTGTGCTCCCTCCCCAGGTGATCAAGCTTGCCTTTGAGGAGTTTGATTTGGAGAGGGGCTATGACACCCTGACGGTCGGGGATGGTGGTCAGGATGGGGACCAGAAGACAGTTCTCTACATGTAAGTGCAGTGGGGCGTGTTGTTTGGAAGGTGGAATGGTGGCTGGGGTTGGTGAGGTGGGGTTTGTGGAGTCCTGCCTGGTCCCTAGACCATGCTACAGTAAAGACAGTATCCTGCAGTGTTCGTAGTTTCAGCAATAATCCCTCCACCTCTCTCTATTCTGACCAAGGGGAAAAGAGCACTGGGCACCTTCTCACTGAATTCGTATGAAATGTGAACAGAATGAGCAGTCTGTTAGGGGGCAGGGGAGATGGAGGTTTTGTGGATGAACCTGGAGCCTTCCACTGGCTGGCTGCTTCCATGCAGACCCTGATTCTGCCACCCTGACAGTTTTTACTCCAGGCCACATCCAGCCATGGCAGCCTGACCCCAGACAGAGATAATGCAAATGAGTTGCTAATCTTTCTGTGTGCTCAGAACTCCCTGGGAAATGGATGGTTTCAGAGAATCAGGACCATATAGACATAGTGGCCACACTTCCTGAGCTGAAAAAGACCAGTATGACATGTTACAGACAAGGGAGAGGAGAATATCAAGCTGTCATGAGATTCCACTATGTTGAGCCTGTGCTCTTTGGGACCATTTAGCTTCTCTTTTGCCCACCACCAATAGCCTGACTTGAAAACCAGGAAAAAGGCCAAGCGTGGTGGTGCACTGATGTTATCCCAGCACTTTGGGAGGCCAAGGTGAACAGATTACTTGAGCTCAGGAGGTCGAAATCAGCCTAGGCAACATGGTGAAAACCCGTCTCTACAAAAATTACAAAAATTAGCTGGATGTGATGGTGCACGCCTGTAGTCCCAGCTACTCAGGAGGCTGAGGCAGGAGGATAGCTTAAGCCTGGGTGGTTGAGGCTGCAGTGAGCTGAGAGCATTGCATTACACTCTAGCCTGGGTGACAGAGTGAGATCCTGTCTAAAAACAGAAAAAAAAAAAAAAAAAGAAAAAAAAAAAGTCAGGAAATGCTTCTGTTCAGGGCATGTGGCTTAGCTTCAGAGACAAACAGGCCTGACCACATCCATCTCCCTTCCAGGAAGGAGGTGGAGGGTCACCAACATTAAACACCTACCATGCTCCCAGGCACTGGGATGGAAACTTTTGCATCAATTATCTCACTTAAGCCCTGGTGTTATTATTCTTGTTTAACAGATGGGAGACTGAGGCCCAAAGGTTTCAGAGAAGGCTGATAGCAGAACCAGCACTCAAGTTTATTCTTTTGATTTCAGCAAAGGACAATGTCCCATGCCACACTCCCTCCCAACAAGGCTAGCTCCAGGATATCTCTTTCCGGTTCTAATGCTGAATGAGAAATGGCCATTTAGTAACAGCTGGCTTGACCAGAGGCTGTTCTTTTCTGGGTGTTTCTCGCAACTTCCCTGCACCTACCTGGAGATGATGCTATAGAGACAGTTACATGACTCATCTTATCCGATGGTACCCAGTGAATCAGGTGACATGGCTGGGACCTGGGATTTCTCCAGACAAAGGAATGGAACGTGAGCCCACAGGGCATTCTGCCCCATGCCTGATTCACTGTGTTAGTGAGTGTTCTCCAGAGAAACAGAACAATAGGAGAGAGAGAGAGAGATTATGATAGATAGATAGATAGATAGATAGATAGATAGATAGATAGATAGATAGAGATGATAGATGATTGATTGATCAATTGATTGATAGATGATAGATGATATACAGATAGATGATAAGTAGATGATTGATAGATGATAGATAATGATAGATAGAAAATAGATGATAGATGATTGATTGATAGATGATAGATAGATGATACACAGATGATAAGTAGATGATAGATGATTGATAGATGATAGATAGATGATAGATAGATAGATAGATAGATAGATAGATAGATAGATAGATAGAAAATAGATGATAGATGATTGATCAATTGATTGATAGATGATAGATGATATACAGATAGATGATAAGTAGATGATTGATAGATGATAGATAATGATAGAAAATAGATGATAGATGATTGATTGATAGATGATAAATAGATGATACACAGATGATAAGTAGATGATAGATGATTGATAGATGATAGATAGATGGTAGATAGATAGATAGATAGATAGACAGACAGACAGACTAACAAATAGCAATTAGATGGGCGGACAGATAATTTGTTGTAAGGAATTGTCTCATGTGATTTTGGGAGACTGACAGATCCCAAGATCTTCCAGGTGAGTTAAGAAGCTAGAGACCCAGGATAGTCAATAATGTAGTCACAGTCCAAATGCCAGTAGGTTCAAGATCCAGGAAGAGCTGATGTTACAGTTCAAGTTCAAAACCGGAAATAAGCTGATGTCTCAGTTTAAAGCCAATTGGACAGGAGGAATTCTCTCATTCAGAGGAGGGTCCATCTTTTTGTTCTGTCTGGCCCTTCAACTGATTGGATGAGGTCCATTCACCTTGGAGAGGGCGATCTGCTTTACTCAGTCTGTTGATTTCAATGTTCATCTCATTCAAATGCATTCTCACAGAAACACCCAGAATAATGTTTGACCAAGTATCTGGGTACCCTGTGGCCTAGTCAAGTTAACACATGCAATTCACCATCACACTTACCTCTCCCCCTCACTTGGTGCATCCCCATCTCTCATTTTCTGCCCTAGTTTACTGACCCATATGGTGCCTCAGCTCTTTGTGCCCAAGAGACTAGGATCCTAGCTCTCTTCCTTCCACAATCCCAGTGTGCTTTGACATAGAGAAGACCTTGGAATAGCAGAGCTTTTGAAAAGGCTATTGAGGATCATACCATACAATCCCCTCATTTAACATAGAGTGAAAAAGCCCAGAGAGGCTCAACTGCTTGCCCAAGGTCCCACAGCAAATGAATGGCAGACTCAGAGCCTGGTGGTGTAATTGGGTCAAACAGAGGAAAAGCAGGGGTCCCAGCCTTTTCCCTTGCTCATCAGCACCCCAGAGTCAGGAGCCAGCACTGGCCTGGCCACAATCCTTACTCAGCTTGTCAGAGCCCAGGCTCAGGGACATCACACAGGCCAAGCTGTTGGATCCCAGGTGCTCTATCCCAGCTCCACTTCCATATCCCCCATGGTGTGATGACCTCTTTGCAGCCGACTTGACAGCCTCCCAAGCTCTGAGGCCCTGGGTGAAGCAGAGATTAGGACTCATTAGTTCAATTGCCCACTCCACAACCCCCTGCCTCCATCTGTGCTGGTAATTTATCTGATCTCAACAAAATGATGAGGTTGGATTTCTTCTGGAAATCCCAACCTGCACAGGGGACTCCTAGTTCCGCCACTGTATCAGGTTGACCTTGGGGAAGCCACTGCCCGTTCTGCACTTCCGTATTCTCATCTGTACTATGGACTGACAACCCCTACCTTCCTGGCAGCGGGGCCATTAAATGAGATAATGGGTAGGAAATTGATAAGCACAGTATCTTACATGGGTAGGTGCTTGGGGTTGGGATTCTGAATTGAATCCCCCCTCCCCCCGCACCCATGCTTAAACCCTCTTCTTCAAAAAGAATGTGGCCCTCAGATAATGACTGTACTTTAAGCCTTTTTCCTAATCCTAGAGTGGAAGGAGATGGTTCATTGAAAGAATGACTTGGGTTCCAACTGTGGAAATCGGTTTCTGTGAGGGGAAACCCACATAAAGACAGCAAGGAGGTGGGGGTAGGGGAGGTCTTTTCTGCAATACAGGTCACACAAAAGATCAAAAGTTGCAAGAATGTAGATACCCCCTTGATTGGATTTGGCTCTAACTATCCTTGTCCCCTGAGCAAGTAAGGACACAGATCTCCCTTGTGAACCCAAGGGTCTGGGCTAGGGAGTAAAAGTTGAGATTCAACCCATGAGATTCTACCCATGGCCGAGGGAGAGACAGGATGAGTCTTCCCAGCACATGGAGAGCATGCTGCTGGGCTCCAATGTCGGAAACACAGTGGGGCCCAGAATTTGCCCAAGTGAGCCTGGATCCTGGATAGTCCTTTAGATATCATCGGTCAGGCAGTCATTCTATTCGGGTGTCATGGTGGAGAGCATACCTCTAAATATCTCTCTCCTGCCAGCCTGACAGGTACATCGGTCCCGGATCTCATTGTCAGCACCAATCATCAAATGTGGCTCCTCTTCCAGACTGATGGCAGTGGCAGCTCCCTGGGATTCAAGGCTTCTTATGAAGGTAACTGGTTTTGGCAAGCCAGATGAACTGTGTCCTGGGAGTCAGAGACTTGGGGTCTGGGTTTGGAGTCAGAATTTTTCTTTTTTTTTTTTTTTCTTGAGATGGAGCTCACTCTGTTGCCCAGGCTGCAGTGCCGTGGCACAATCTCAGCTCACTGCAACCTCTGCCTCCCAGGTTCAAGAGATTCTCCTGCCTCAGCCTCCCGAGTAGCTGGGACTACAGGTACACACCAACATGCCCGGCTAATTTTTGTATTTTTAGTAGAGACGGGGGCTCACCATGTTGGCCAAGCTGGTCTCGAAGTCCTAACGTCAAATGACCCACCTGCCTCAGCCTCCCAAAGTGCTGGGATTGCAGGCGTGAGCCACCGCTCCCAGCCCTAGGATCCTGGTTCTCCCCTGCACTAGCTTCCTCCCCCTTAGGCATGTTATTCCACTTCTCTGAGCCCCAGTCCTCTCTTTGTTCTGAGGCCCTTCTGGTTGTTTTGAGGATGATCTGGGATAAAACACTTAAAATACTAGGCACGCAGCATCAGATGCACACCTCAGTTCCATCCCCAGTTCATACCTGGTTCATGGAGACTTTTAAGAGGTGTCACTTATTTTTAAAATCTTTAGAGAGGACAGTAGCTTCCCAAGCTACCCTATTTGGGTAGCATGTGATGAGTGAGTGACTCTGTGCATAGGGCTAGGAACAGATAAACACCACTGTTGGTGGCCTGAGAAAGATGCAGACAAGAGTCTTTATCTCTTGCTTAGAATAGGCATTAAGGGAACTGCAAAACCTGGGGCCCAGAAGATACCCTCAACATCATCCTTCTGAACACTTCCAAACCCCCTTTGGCTGGTAACAGCTAATGCCAGTCCCTACAAAGATGGAAGGAGAAGCCATCCACAGGTTACTGTTAAGCCCCTCTTAGGTACCAGACACTAGACCAGCGCAACAGGGACAGACACATCAAGTCTAGGCGTTGCCTCAAGGGACTTGTGCTCTAGTGGTGAGATGGACGGGAAAGCAAACGAAGTGGCATGCAGAAGAGCTGCCTGGACAGTGCCAGTGGGAGCACAGAGAAGGGAGCAGACATCTTTTCAGGAACGTCTGAAAGGGGATCAGGAAAGGGTTTTGTCACAAAAGTGAGCCTAAAGTCCTCAAAATGACTAGGTGGCTACTAGGGAGACAGGGGCCCAGGGAGCGGGGAAAAGGTGTCCCTTCAGTGTGGCTCACACACCATACCCCCAGTGTACCATAGGTTCCTCCTGCTCCAGGACCTGTACTCTGTTTCCAAACTGGGTACAGGTACACAGGAGGTGTATTCGTGTTCTTGGGCTGGCTGACTTCACACAATGGACATTTATTCTCTCACAGTCTGGAGCCTGGAAGTCTGACATCAAGGCTCAGCAGGGCCATGCCCCGACTCTGGGTAGAATCCTCCCCTGCTTCTTCCTAGCTTCTGGTGGTGGCTGTGAGTCCTTGCTGTTCCTTGGCTGTAGCTGCATCACTCCAATCTCTGCTTTTGTCATCACATACCTTCCTGTGTGTCTCTCTGTCCTCTTCTTATAAGGACACCAACATATTAGACTAAGGGCCCTCCCTACTCCGGTATGGTCTCATCTTAACTTGATTACATTTGCAGCAACTCTGTTTCCAAATAAGGTCGCATTTATAAGTACTAGAAGTCAGAACTTCAGCATGTCTTATTGGGGAACACAGCTCACCCCATCACAGGAGGCTAGCCCATCCTACACTGTCATACAGTGATGTCTCCTGGGGTAAAGATGACAGCTATACTGAGATTTTTTAAGAATAGGAGGCTATGTGTCTAGGGAAGGAAGAACAGCAGACAGAAAATACTTAGACTCTGTGTGCAGATCCTGGTTCTGTCACTTTCTAGCTCCATGGCAGATCATGGAGGCTTTCTCAAGATCTGTTTCTTCATCTGTGAAATACAGATAATAATACAACCTGGGTCACAGAGGTCCTGTGAAGATGGTTAGATTAAGAAATGTGAACATAAGAAATGTTGCAAATTGCAAAGCAATTAGTGAGTGACTAATGAGCCAATACACAGGTAGTTCAATGAGTGGGCTGTTCTAGTGCA
The DNA here is from genome assembly GCF_003255815.1 of Theropithecus gelada. Classification (NCBI taxonomy): domain Eukaryota; kingdom Metazoa; phylum Chordata; class Mammalia; order Primates; family Cercopithecidae; genus Theropithecus; species Theropithecus gelada. Next base: position 61,421,754 of record NC_037668.1, on the reverse strand, counting down.
TAAAATTATACATCAGCAGCTGTGGGGCTATGAGAGGAGCGCCAGACAAAACTATCAGGAGACCTTGATTCAGGACCAAGCCCTGTCACTCACTACTTTGAAAAGGGGAGTGGAGATGAATGCAAAGTTTCTAAGTTTTCCCCCATTTCAGAAATTCTATGGATGTTCAGCAGTGAATGTTCCCCAAAGCAGGGAGGAACGATTCCATGTCATCCACATGCCCTTAATCTGTCCATATTTTGCCAATGGTTTGGATAAGCTGTAAACAGCGTGAACTTGAAAGGGACGACAATATCAGTCAGCAGAGTGCAGAAAGATCTGGGTTGGGTAGAGTCGTTGACTAAATTAGTAGGAAAAGATAAAATGGGAATAAATATCAAGTCATGGTTTAAGACTTAAAAAAATTAGCTGCTGGAATTTATCCCAGGAAGTTAGTTGTGTTTTATCGTGCCCTGAGCAGGCACCAGATAATTGAGCTTAGATGTGGGACCTCAGCTTGGATAGATAAGGAGAGGATTTAAGGCAATTCCTATAAGAAATGATGATGGCCCCCGAATGTTTATTCAGGGGAGGAAGTGGACTCGGGAGATTTGAGAGCTGTGTCTGGATATTTGAAGGGCTTTCATGTGGGAAAGAGGAATTAGATGCGTTTGGTGTGATTTTGTTGGAAAAGAAAGGGACGTAACACTTGTTGAAACCCTGCTATGTGCCAGAGCTTTGTGTTCATTATCTCGGGGTTTTCACAGTGTCCTGCAAAGACCTGGGGTACCCTCCAGGGACCTCTATGGTAGGATAGGGCATGCCCAGGATGGAGGATTCCCTGCCTCTATTTCTTCTATTTTCTTCTCTTTTGTTCTTTGTAAGCCTTGTTTTAAGACAGGATTCATAGCTAACCACTGGCTTGAAAGACATTACTTCATCTCATTCATTGCTTACAAGGATACAATGGCTGCTATTTTATAGATGAGGAATCTGAGATTCAGAGGGGTGAAGTAATCTGCCTGAGGTCACACAGAAGTGTGGAAAGTAGCAGAGCTGGGATTTGAGCCCATGTCTCCCTGGCTTCAGAAGCCCATGGATTTTCCCCTTGCCCCAGAAGCCTCCCAAGGTTACATAATTTCAATTCTTTATAAAATCTTTATAAAAGCCAAAGCTTTGCCCCAATCCAACAGACCGTGTATCATGAACCTGGATTCCATGTCACCAGAGGTTGGGGATTTTGTTCACAAGTTCATTTGTCCATTTCACTCAGCCAGTACTGGCTAAGCTTTTGTTATGTGACCAACACTTTGCTGGGTGCTGTGATTATAATAGCTAGCAGCCTCGATGTGGTATAAAGCATACGCTATGTGAATGCTGGTCACGGACTAGGTGTCAACAGGACTTCTCCTTGGAGCCGTGACAAATTAGGAAGGGGAGTCTGGGTGTTTAGAGACATAGCAAACCCACAGGGACTATGTCAGGTTCTGTGCATAGAGGCAGTGGATTCTAGAAAATCGCACAGACTCCGAAATTGCACCAGACCTAGTAAATCTCAGTGTGGTCCCAGCTGTGTAACCTTGAGTCTTGTGATCTCTCTGAGCCTCAGTTCCCCGACTTGTACAATGGAAATAATAATGCCAATCTTAGAGCATTGTTAAGAGAGTGAAATGAAATCTCAAAGTTCCTTGCACATTGTCTGGCATAGAGATAGTGCCTTCCCCTGGGGATGTCACCAAAGTTTCTCTCCAGCCAAATCTTCCACATTTCCTGTCCTCCAGGCCAGGCACCTGGATCTGCCACCAGGTGCTCTGACAGGCCCTGGGTTTAGGTTGCTGCCTTACACCAGTACTCCCTAGGGCCCTCCCTCCCCAGACTGGCAGAGAAGTGAGGTGGCTCTCTAAGGCCTCAGTGCAGGGCGTGGAGCCAGAAGTGGCAGGAGGCAGAATCAGGCTCGCAGGAGCCTGGAGGCCTCACAGTGCGTTGGAACCTGGCCCAGTGAAAATTCAAGGGGCTAAATTGGGTGGGCCACGTTTTTTGTTTTTGCCCCTTCCACCTTTGACTTTTTGTTTGAGGGGTGAAGCCCATCTTCTCACACTCTCCTGGTGAGGAGCCCCCTCTACTATAAAAAGGTGGGTGGGTTGAGTCCCCGGCACCCCTATGTGATTCCCTGTCCTTGTCCATCCTGCTCCCTGGGTTCCTCTCACCTCCACCTCCTGGTTTTCTTTTACCTCTCTGGCTGCTCCTTCACAGCTGCTCCATGGCTCCTCACTGCCCTTCAGAGTCTATCCTTAGCCTTTGGTCCTCTTATTCTAGAACATTCCACAGTTGCTCATGTGTACTTCCATGATTTCAGCCTCAACCCAAACTCTGGTGACTTCCACATCTGTTCTCTACTTGCATTTCGGTCTTCCTGTTACACATTTTGATATGGCTTCCCTCTCAGCCGTCTCAAACCTACCCACCTGTGTAGTCTGCTGACAACAAAATGCCAAGACTGGGTGGTTTACATTTGCAACAACTCTGTTTTCAAATAAGATCACATGTATAGGTACCAGAGTCAGAACTTCAACAAGTCTTTTTGGGGGACACGGTTCACCCCATAACAGGAGGCCGGCCCATCTTTCCTACACGAACACTGTCATACCACGATGTCCCCTGGGGTAAAGATAACGGTTGTACTGTTTTAAGAATAGGAGGTCATGTGTCTAGAGAAGGTTGTACTGTTTTAAGAATAGGAGGTCATGTGTCCAGTTTCCTCCCAGTTCTAGGGGCTAGAAGTCCAAGGTTAAGGATTTGGCCAATTTGGTTTTTGATGAGGGCTTTCTTCCTGGCTTGCAGACAGCCACCTTCTCACCATGGCCTTGCATGGGCTTTCCTGGGTGCATGCATACACAGGAGAGAGAGAGAGAGAGAGAGAGAGAGAGAGCGAGCGCATGAGCCTTGTGGTGTTTCTTCTTAGAAAGACATCTATCCTCTCAGATCGGGGCCCTGTCCTTATGATCTCTTTAACCTTAATTACTTCCTTAGAGGCCCCATCTTCAAATACAGTCACACTAGGGGTTAAGAGCCTCAATACAGGAATTTGGGAGAGTTGGGGGAACACACAAGTTCAGTCTGTAACACCATCCAAAACCAAGCTCACCATCTCTGCCCCCATGCTCATGACCTACACCTGTGTACCCCATCTTCACGAACAGCACCACCATCCATCGCATCCCTAGGCCTCATCTCTGCCTCCTCCTTTTCCCTCTTCCCACCTCTGACTCCATTCCCAGATTCTGTCAGTTTTCCACGTCCCACTTCTCTTTCACTGCTGAGTTGAGTCCCTCCCTCATCCCCTCTCACTTGAATAACAGCAGAGTCTTCCTAACCAGCATCTCTGGCTCTAGTCCTCTCGCTCCCATCTGCCACATGGAGCAGTGATCTTCCCAGAATCCAAATCTGGCACAATTCTCTCCTAGTTAAAAAAATATGACAACTTCTCATTGATTTTAGGATAAAGTATAACATTTTCTACATGACATCCAAAGTTCTCCATAATAATAATTCCACCAAGTTCTGGTTTCTATGAATCCATTCAAGATAAAAATCTCTCCAGTCGTATAGGGCCTAATTCAGTGCCTGGCACAGAACACATGCTCAGAAAAGCTTGTAGAATTAAATTGCAATGAGGATCTACTCAGTCACAATCAGGTACCCTCCCCAGCACCCTCTCGATTCCCTTTTGGTCCACTTTACCACCGACCTAGTGCACAGATGCCAAGAGCCCATGCATTCTCTATTGTCCTGTAGGATTTGTGGTTGGGCAAACCCAACTTATAATCAGGATCTTCCTTTGACTCCCTGTGTGCCAGTCTCTCCTCATCAATGAGCCTGAATTTCCTAATCTGTGAAGAGGGGCTCATGAATGGTTATCTCTCCAGGGTCTCATGAGGACTCAGTATAGTGAAGCACCCAGCATAGGGCCTGGCATTTAGTAAATGCTCAGTTGGAAGCTTACTCCCTTCTCTGCTTTCCAAGACCTGCAGCTCTTCTTCCAACCTACGTCATTGCCTGAAGCTTCAGAATTACCTCTTCCTCCTTTTTAGCCCCCTGTTATTCCAACTCCTGGGGAGTTCCACGCAGGATAGACATCTCGACTCAGGAATGGGCAGGGGGTGGTGGGGGCGTGTAGCTGGGATGCAGGTTTCCCATAGGATGGCATAAGGCATCCAAGGGCAGAGACCTCCCATATCCATCATTTCCACCCATTCCTTAGGCACACCTGGCTGCATCATCATCATCAATACCCACTCTGTCCCAATTTGAGCAGAGAGATACAACCTTAGGGGCAGGCAGGTGGCACTCCAGTATCATCCTTTCTTCCTTGTTGAAAGTATTAGCCTGGTGGGAAATTTGGGGCATTTGCTTCCCAGAAATTTCTCCAGTTCGGCTTGTCACAATCCCAGGTCTTGGGGTGGGGGAGGGGACTCCTGATCTGTCAATATCTGAGCACTCTGAGCCAGTCTCCCTCCATGGGGGCGACCAGCTGTGGGAAATGCATTCATAGTTGCAATTTCTTTGCTTCCTAGTAGAACAAGAAATATTTAAGGAACAGGCAATTAGCACTTACCAGAAACATTATAAAATTACATACAACTTGCTAACAAGTTTTAGCATCAATCTGGAAGTCTCCTTGCTTCCTTGCTGGAGTCTGGAATCTGGCAGCTTAATGCTGAATCTGGGAGGCTGGCCCAGGGGAGGAAGAAGCTGGGACCTGGACCCTGCAGACATGAAGAAGCAGGGCAGTAGAGATTATGCAGAGGGGGTGCCCAACAGTCCAGGGCACTCATGTTAGAAATGAGCTCATCTGTTTGTGCAACATTTTCTAAGGCCCTATGATGTGTTGCAGACAATGTTTAGAACACTGAGGCTACAAGGACAGCAAGACAATCTCTGCCTTCACCTAATTCATAGTCCATTTTCAGTACCATAGAACAAGTGTTAGAAGACAAGGAAATACAAAGGAGGGGCAGCGAATCTTGCTCAAGGGCATCAGGGGAGTCTCCCTGGAGGAAGTGATGTTTGAAACTGAGACTTGCTTGAAGGATGAAAAGGAGTTTGTCAGACATCCTTGAGAGAGGGAACAGGTAGGCTTAGAAAGGTGACATGCAGATAAGATTGAAGCTAAAACCTCAGTAAAAATAAAGTCTGAGAGCAAGTTGGGGAGAAGAGGGCCAGGACTTGCTCTCTGCAGGCAGTGCCACATCCCCTTCTTCAGAACTTCACTCCAGTGGCGGGCACTGCTGAGCCCCTGGAAGAGGTGGTGTTGGAGGCAGACTTCAAAGGAGGCCAAGGGCAGCTGACCAGCATCACTGACCACTCCCTCTAGGATACTGCCCTTCCTCTTGTCAGATGCCAAGCACATGGCTATTTTCAGCCTCTCTTCTGTTATTTTCGGTACACCTCTACTTCTTGACTTTTCCACAAACTGGAAGGCCCAAACATTCCAACTTTGGCCAAAAATATCACTAACATGTTCCTAAGACACTCGCTGAGTTTCCATGATACCTCTAAAAGTTTTTCAGGCACCGGGAGCCAAAGTTGAGCTGGATACAAGCAGCAGCTGCCTCTTCTCAAAAAGTCCCAGTGGGATCCAGCCTGTTCTAACCCCTGGAGACTGGGCTGGCAAACAGCAGAGGATGTTACCACATTAAAATTTGGCAGGAAGTAATTTGTCAATGAGATGTACTCTCTAAATACATAGCTTTTGCAAATGGTAAGCTTCAGTTTGGGGCTAACGCAGACAGCTTGGAGGCTACCTCCATGTCCATTGTTTCCAGCCTCCTTTGGCTGGTGACAGACCTATGACAGTGTTATGGAGGAAGGAGATGGGGAGGGAAGAATGTCACCCACTTCATCCAGCCATACCTCTATTCCACTTGTGGAAATCGTGTGCAGAAAAACACATCAGTCCCCATAGGTACACGTATAGATGTGGGGTCTCTCACCTCCTGGTGCCCTTCACATCATCAGAAATAGAAAAGCAGAGTGGAGTGTGGTTATGAGGCAATCCAGGTGATCTGGGCATGCCCACAGGGTGATCCTAACGCACCGAAGATGTCCTGGTCACTCACTAGGGGTTTGTGCTGATTCAACAACGGGTCTGAGCACTTAGTAGGCATAAGACACTGGACTTGGTTCTGGAGATACAAAGAGTGGAGGGGATGTGACCCTGGCTCTGAGGAGCTGACAACCCACAGGATGGAGCTTAAATGACTTATTGTTCATCAAACCAGGTCCTTCAGGGTCTCCCTCCAACCATTTCTCTGGCCTCTTCTCTCCATCATTTGAGCTTCCCACCACAGTGAGCTTCTAGCTCTTCTGTAAACTCTACAGTCTTGTCCTCCGTTTCTCCTTTCCTCCTGTTTTCCTTCCATCCTCTCCTCCATCCTCCCCTCATCATTCCTCAAAAGTTTATTGAATCCCCTCTCTGTGCCCTGCACTTCACTAGAAAAGCTGGGATACAGACATTTCAAAAAACATTGGCTCAGTCTTCAAGAAACTTACCAATTAACAGTGGGAAACAAAAAAAAAAAAAAAAAAAACAGTGGGAAACACACACCCAAAACTGCAGCACCCGTTGCTATAACAACAAAAATGTCCAAGGGGGCTGGGAGCGAGAGAGAAGGAGCTCCTAAGGCTGCCTGGCGATTCAAAAGAAGGTCCCAGATGGGAACACACTTGCACCAACGCTGAAAGACAATTCTTTGTCTGGTAGACAAGCAAAGGGTGTTCATTTCAGGAAGAGAGGATGGCAGGTGCCACGTTAGAGCCGTGTGAAGGGCAGTTGGGCTCTGCAAACATCAGCAACAATAACACTGAGGAAATACGGTAGTCACTGGTTACACACTGCATGCTGGACATTTTGACAATTATCTTGTGTACAGAAGCTCATTTAATCCTCACAACAACCTTGTTATTATTACCCTTTCCATTTTACGGATGACAAAACTAAGGCTCAGAGAAAATAAGTCACATGCCCAAGGTCTGTTCCTTAGTATCAGAGCCAGGATTTAGATCCTAGGCTTTTTGATGCCAGAGCTCTCACCACTGCACTATTCCACCTCCCTACAGATCACCCAGTACCGTGCCGTGTGCATCTCAAGGTCGCCAATGGCCAAAGAGCAGGCTGGGTGGGAGGGGTAGGCCAGGGCCCTGCCATGCTGAGGAGTTAGGGTTTTAGTCTGGGGACTTGGGGAAGCTGTGAAAGGATCAATGAGCAGGGGATGGTAATCATCAGATTTTTCTTTCTTGTGCTGCTTTGTAGAGTATGAAATAGAAGGAGGGGCCAGGGGAACCATAGGCTGCTACTGGCACCCAGATGAGGAGCTGCAAGGGCTGAACTCAGGCAGGGAGAGACGGGGTGGAAAGCAGAGGGTTCTGGGTATGTGGGAGGAGGAGTCAACAGGAGGGGACTAAGGAGAGCTGAGGGAGAAGGACAAGGCAGAATCCAGGCTGACTCCCAGATTTGAACAACCTCTAAGAAACCTGTCCAGTGCTCTCAGCCAGAGGCCTGAGCTACCCCTTCTGCTGTCACCCAAGTCATGTGGTCAGGTCTACATCCTCTCCATTGCCCTTGTCATTTGTATTGGAATTACCTACCTGACTATGAGTTCTCCAGGGGCAGGGGCTGTGGGGCAGGCAACGCTGTACCTTTAGTGCTTAGTGTGGCATTTGGCAAAGTTTCCATGCAAAATGTTAGCTGAGCTCATACGTTAAACAGAGTATTCTGTGTGTTCCAGGGACTGTGCTAAGTGCTAGGTACACCGTGATCAAAGATACATAATGGATGCCTACCTTCATGGGGCTTACATTCTATGGGGTGGGAGTGAGGGAGGCTGGGTGGTGAATCATCTTGTGCCCAATGCCCAGCCAGAGCTCCAGAAGAACAAATTTTCATCCTTTTATTCACTGTTATACCCCCAATGTCTAGAACAGTAACCAATAAAATACTTGTTGAATGAACAGATGGGTAGTTACAAGGGGCATCATTGCTATAAAGGGAAAGAATAGGGTGCCAAAAATGGGAGGGTTGCTTGAGCCCAGGAGTTCGAGGCTGCGGTAAGCTGTGATAGCACCACTGCACTCCAGTCTGGGCAATGGAGCAAGACCCTGTCTCAAAAGAAAAAATAAAAAGAATGGGGTGCAAAGAAAGAAAAGTAAAAGGGAAACGTCTAAGATCTAAGATGTATGGTCAAGGAAAATGTCTTGGAGGAGGTAACATTTTAAACCAAAGTCTGTTAATGCAAGGCGTTAGTCATGCCAACGGAAGAGGAGAGGAAGCTCAGGCTAGGGGAACAATGAGTTAGTGAAGGAGCCAGTGAAGCCTCCCAGCCTCATGTGAAAGGCAGCAAATCCTCATCTTCCTCCAAGCAGTGCCTCCCCTCTTGGAGCACATCAAATAGTGAATTTATAGAACCACATGATACAGTCCATTCTGTACAGACATTTTCATAAAAGATGATTCCAATTTGGTATTAGAAATGGAAAAACCTGGGGAGAAGAGTGAGGTTGATCACAGATGATGGGGATAAAACAGCCGAGAAAGGGGAAAGCAAATATGCTGAGTGGCAGAGCTCAGTCATGATGGACTTCTGAGGCATCTCAGAAGCAATCATCTCATGTTTTCCAGTTTGCTTTTGGTAGGCAAAAGGGGAGAGACAGGAGCAACGTTCATAAAACGGAATTATATTAAACCAGATAACAGGAAATTGCATGTGTGATTTTTCTGAAGTCAAAATCCATTTATCTATTTGCAATTCTGGGTCCTGACGTCAGACTTGGTCAGCACCTGACCAGAAGTGTCAGATCAAACACCTTTCAGGCAGGCCAGTAGAGCACAGGGAGCCCTTTACAGAAAGACAGGGACCTTGGTCCCTGTGTTTCCAGCAGGAGTTGACTCTGAGCTTGGAGAGAAGGCTTAGGCCAGGACAGGAGGCGTCAAAGGGACAGAAGCCAGCCAGCAGCCCCGTCTGCCTTCCTGGAAGGAGCTCCCGAACTCTCACCCCCACCCTGCTCTGTTCTTCCTCTTCCTTCTCCCCAATCTTGGTTCTCTGGGCAACACATCCCCCTATGCCTTGGAACTCTTTGCCAAATGCTCCCTTTAACCTGAGTTCCCATGAGGTCACCATGACCCTGTAGCCCTCTGCAGTGCTAGAAGCTCACTTCCCCACGCCGAATGAACTTCACCTTGAGAGGGGCTCGTATGCTCGCTCGCCAATGCTGTTCCACCCACGTGTAAACCCCTTCCCCTTTGACCTTATGCTGTCTCCAGCTCTGACACTTTCTACCCCTCCTCATCACTGTCACTGGTCTCCTCCTCCCTATTTGCCATCACCTTGCCTCTCAGGCCTTGACCTTCTCACTTTCTTTCAGTGTACTTCACCCTGGCTGCAGCTGGACCTCATCATCAAGCACCTCTGAAATCTCAACTCCACATACTTCAGCTTTTTCACATGACACTCCCTCTACTCCTGCCCATCATCCCTTCCCAACCGCTATTTCCCCTATCGCCCCCTGGTCCCTTCACCTCTTTCATTCTTCATCCTAAGCCCCTTGGATAACACTTTGGCCATTCTTTTGAACAACGTCTTCAGCTCCTTTGCCCCACTGTCTTCCATTTCTCTAAGCCCAATCCCCCCTCACTCAGTCAATCCTCCTACCCCTTCCTCTACTTCTACAGGAATCGAGTGGTCAAAGGCTGTTGGGACAAGTCATATAGCCCCGCTTGATGGTATCCCTATAAATGAGTCATCTGCACCCTCAGTGGGCCCCAGAGGTGCATTTTAATCCATCTAGGCATGATTTCCTCTTCTCCAGAGTGACAGCTTCAGACATTCTCCTCAAGTTGTTTTCCCATGACTTGTCCCTCACCTTCAGCAAAGACTGTGACCTCCTCCACTTAGAAAATAGAGCCTGTGTCATCACAGGATCTCCCTTGGTCTCCTGCCATCCTACCTGAAAACTCACTGCCACCACTTCTTCCCTCTTGACTGCGGTCTTGAGGGAAGGAGCATCCCTTGTGGTCTCTAATGTGTGCTCTCAGTCCCATGCCTCTCTCCTTCTCTGGAGCCCCTGTAGGGACCCCCTTCTCCTCCAAATCGTCAGCTAACCATTCAATACATCTTTCCTCCCACCCCTTTATTCTTCTCTAGCATTTCAATATGGTCAAGTTTCCCCTGTACTAAACTACTTTAACCACTCCCACCCAGGCCATATGCCTCATGAGCTGCTACCTAATTTCTCTGGATAGAGTGGTATCACCTTCTCTTCTCCTGTTGGGTGTTGGCCTCATCAGTACACACAATCCTGACAGTATCAATGTGACCTCTTTTTGCTAACCCTTCCCTGCAGAATTCAAGGCTTTTGATCTTCTTGAAACTCATTCTTCTCTAAGCTCCTGTGACCCCACTCTCCCAGTCTAGCATTCTGCTAGTCCCTACATTGTCCCTAACTGTCCTGTCCTGGACCAACATCCCTTCTCACTCTCCTTGGGTCATTTCATCCTTCTCATGGCTTCTTTTACAATCTACGAGCTGAATTTCTAGATCAGACTTCTCTGTTGAACTTAAGACCCATGTAGCTACTTCCTACTAGATATTTCTACTTGGAGGTCCCACTAGTACCTTAAAACTCAGCATCTCCTACTGACGATTCCATTCAGACCTATCTATACCTCTTCTTGCATTCTTGTCTCAGTGAGGGTACACCCAAGTGCCAAGACCAGGCACTTAGTTATATAACTAAACGTTAGCTGTGACAATAACTATTGGGTAATTACTGTCACTCCTATATCACAGTCCTACAAACAGTCTTACCTCTGGAACTGGGCAAGGGTTCTTCCCTCCATCTAAGGCCCTTCCTTCTCTCCTGCTGTTCCTTTTCACCTTCCTGGTTCCACCACAGCCTTAGGGCCTCAGCCTGGACACCACATCCTGCAAGAAGCCTTTCCTGACCCAGGACTGGGACTAGGGTCAGGTGAGCAGGGCACTCATGGGCACGAAATTTAAGTGATGGGGGAAAAAAACGCAACAATTAAGATATATAACACTTAATGCAAATTGTTTTAAAAAATAATATTAATGTGAAATGTCCATGTTAAAACACATCTACATTTGAATCAAAGACAGGCTCTGACAGTGCTGGGACTATGGTGAGACCAGTGAGGTGAGTCATCTGAGCATAGGGTTGGATCCAGGCTTTATTTTAAATGTTGGTATTTTTCTTCATTGTGAACTGGATTTATGGCATTAATTGTGATTTTCTAAAAAAAATATTGCACTAAGATATTATTTGTCATGATAACTGAGATTTTGGTGCCCCTCGAAATTTTGGAGATGAGGTTAGTACTTCCACTCTCCACACCCTATTTCCAGACTGATCCTCCAAGTTTGAATTAGGTGCTTCTCCTATGTGCATCCACAGCACAAATCCCCTGTATCATAAACACCTGTTTCTTTGTCTGTTCATTTCTTGAGGGCAGAGACCATGTCCAGATGTCAAGGATCTAGCAAAACAACTGGCACACGATAGGTGCTCATTGCATTGTGCTTAAGTGGGTGCCTGTGATTGAATGATGGTAGGAGAAAGTGATGGGTGGGTGGATGTGGGCATGTGCGCAGGGCTGTGTCTGCACAATGGGAAGGCTGGGCAGATTCCTTCATCCCCCTTAGTATTCCCTTTGTCTTAAGCCAATCACAGACTAGCTGCTGTGGGCAGGAACACAGGCACACGTACCCCACATGCATATCTCCTACAGCAATGGTAGGGCCTCGCTAGGAAACCTTATATCTGGGTTCTGCCCCTGGCAGCAGGAAGGATCCAGCTCTGGCTTCAAATGCTGTGTAACTTTCACCAGGTCTCAAAATGCCTGCAGTGACAGCCCTCACACCCCAGGCTATATCCCAGAAAGCATATCTGGGCACATCTGGAGGCAGGTGGGTCCTGCTGCTTGCTTCTCCACATTGACTTATGACAGGGGCCCCTTATTCTTTCCTTCAGATGCCCTGGAGCTCTGGGACCTGGAGCAAAGGGACCATGTTCCTGGAATGCCTCAGTGTATCCCCTCCCCGATCCCTGAGCCTGAGCAAAGCCAGCTTCAGAGGGGGTTCAGCTATGTTTTCAGCAGGCGTACTTGTAGAGGGTGAGGCTGGGGCACATGTGAGGTGAGAGGCAAGTGGGCTGACTTACATTTGAGATGCCTCACACCTGGCACATGGTCACACAGACTCCCCTGCACAAAGGAGGGGACCCTTGTTGCTCGACTTAGATGATCTCACACACACACACACACACACACACACACGCACACTAACACACACACAACCCCAGCCATAGAATACCTTGTCCTGTCTGCTCTCAGCACAAAGCTGGCAGCCTTCATTTTGCAGTAACATGAATGCAACAGTCAAGAGCCCGTCCATAAAAGGCAGTGCCTGGAGCTGATGGCAACTCTGACCAGCCCACAGAAGCCCCACAGTGTGGTAGGAAAGCCTTTGCAGAATCATCCCTGTCAGGGTCACACACACCAACTTCAGGGACTGTGGTGCCTGACATCCCATGATGGTGTCTACAGAACAGGCAGGGTCCCTTTGTCCTGAGAATCCTGGGTAGGTGTCCAAAAAACTCCCCTGATGACTCTGGGCCCCTCTCTCCCAAATCGCAGGACTCATACAGTCCTCACCTCACTGTCTAGCACTGGCTTCATGACTTCCTGTCTGTCCTGCAGGACGCCCTTCTCCCCGGAAACAGAGCTCCTCCCCCAGAAACAGAGCTTCTCTCCTTCCCTCTTCTTCCTCCTCCCTTCCACCACCCCCTCCTTGTCCATCTCTCACAGCATTAAGCACAGCATGAGTGGAAGTGGAGGTGACTCCAGGGGAAGCTCCAGAGGCTTGGCCAGGACATACTCCTTTCCAGAAGCGTCTGAGTCCTGACTGCCTCTCCAGTGAGGTAGCCAGCCCATCATGCCCACTGGGTTCAGGACCCCCAGAGCTGTCTCAGAGAACCCACTCCATGTCTGACTCACCACTGTTGACTCAAGTGAACTTTCAAAGCATACTCAGTGAGTCATTTGCTTCATTTTACCTGCTACCATCTCAAATTGAATTAAGGAAACATCTCCATGAAGGTGCTTCCACGTCAGCAGGCAGTGAACATTTATTCTCAATTAATCTCTGGTTTGAGAAAAAGACAGGGAGCAAAGCCTCAACTGCTGTGTCGTCTTGCACTTGCCTTTGCTGCTCAGAAATGGACTGTACTTGAGATCTGTCATGTGACATTAGCAGTTCAGATGCAAGATCAGGTTCAGTGAGGAAGTCTCCAAAGACTTCTAATGCTGTGGAACTTGTTGCTCCTGGGACAGGTAACCTGTGAAGAATGTAGACCCACCTTCTCCCTAAAATTGCTTCATCTCATATTGGATTTAGGGAGGGATAAGGGGTCAAAACATCCAAGCATCTAGAACACTTTATGTGGACACAGAGTCTCAGGCACTTGATAGCTGGAAACCCATTCATCCTAGGATGCTGCAATGAAACAGGACATTGCAGGATTTTTCACAAACCTCATTCCTTATAAGAACATTGAATCCTACCTGTGTCACTCTGAACACTGACTTATGGCAGAACAGCAGCAGAGCATGTCATGTGGACCTTCAGCTCCAAGAGAGGTATAAAGTCACCTTTTGTCTCTGTTTTCTCATCTTCCTGTCTTTCAGAGATCGAGCAGGGCAGTTGCGGTGACCCTGGCATACCTGCGTATGGCCGGAGGGAAGGCTCCCGGTTTCGCCACGGTGACACACTCAAGTTTGAGTGCCAGCCCGCCTTCGAGCTGGTGGGACAGAAGGCAATCACATGCCAAAAGAATAACCAATGGTCGGCTAAGAAGCCAGGCTGCGTGTGTAAGTGAGCAGGGAGGAGGCCACGCCAGGGTCTTCACCGAGAGGCAGGGGCCCATTTCCTAGCTAGTCCAGGGGCCCCATCCCTGGGAACCTTGCAGGTTGTAACAAAAGCCGCACACTGGTTGGTTTATTCTACTCCTCGGAACGTTGCTGGTGGGGTCCTCATTTCTGGCAGGCAAAGTCGACTATAGCACTGAGAACAAGTGCTCTTGACATTGGGTGATGTTCTTCAATGCCATCTTACCCTTCTTGGTGATCCTTAAGAGCAAGGAGATACCACTGGGGCTTAGCCCACCAGGCTCAGACCCAGACATTTCCTACTCACCCTCATTGCCACCACTGGCATCATCTAATCAAGCAAGGTGGAAGGGACTGGCAAGTTTGTAAGATTGTAGACACCACCAACCTTCAGTGCTGCGGGAAACTGGCCTTGCCAGGATATAAACAGTTTCCCAAAATTGCTTCATCTCATATTGGATTTAGGGAGGGATAAGAGATCAAGCTATCTTTGGACTGTTGATCTTTTGGGGAAGGGGTTGGTGTTGAGTGGTCTGTTCTGTAGAGATAACAAAGAAGCCCTTCTTCCTTCCTCTTGGATGACCTGACCATACTTTGCAGCACAAATGACATCTTAAATTTTCAGTCGCAGCGGGATTGGCAAGGATGAGGGGCTGTGTATAGCCAAGGGAGGCCCAGGCATGGTCTCTGTTGGGAAATCAAAATTTCCAGCTTCTCTGGGCTGTCACGTCTTCTCCCATCCCTTGTCACTCCACCTTCTCCATCTCTTTCCATGTGCTTCTCTCAGGGAAAGACAGGCATCCTGATCCTCAGATCCTTCCCCCGGCTCAGTGTGTTACTTGGGGTCTTGAGCTCTGCACACTAGAGATCGGTTATCCCTCGGGGCTGGGAGAGGAATAGCCTGGGAGACTGTCAGGGTCTCTGTGATGACTGAGAGTTTGGTGTATGAGTTGATGAGTTGGGATGTACCATGGTGATTATACTTTCTAAATGAAACAAAAATCACTTTGTCTGACAAAGCATTTTCATGACTTTTGAGTTTATTTATGTAAAAAGTCTTGAGAGGTTTAAAGATCAAATCACCCTTAAATACACATTGAACAAATCACCCTTATTGAAAAAAAAAATTGAATGATATCTGCCCATCTCTGCTCCCCACTGTGGTTAGAATATAGAGCCCAACAGCATTAGCCGCGTAGCATGCTGGGAGCCACAAGGACCTGGAGGAGCAGGGAGCAGCTCAGGGCAGGCAAACACAAAGGCTCTGTCCATTGCAGAGACCAAGCCCAGGGACGGGTGCACGGGGCAGGGCTCTGTAGAGGCAGGGCCTGAGAAGATAAAGGTACACACAGTGGGAGCCCCAGGTGCCATGGGGGCTTAATCTCTTCAATCCATCTAGATAAAACAAGGCAGGGAGAAATGGAGGAGGATCTAGCTTCTGCGACAAAGAGCTGGGAGGATTGACATGGGAAGCAAAACCAGCCAGCCTCTTAGGACCAGGATAAGGTTCACTGTCCCTCAAGCTGAAAGAAGCAGGTAGCAGAATGCCAGCTGAGGGACTGTTGCTTGACCCCTCCAAGAGTTTACTTGGCTCTTTGGCTCTTAGGAGCAAGTTTAGAACATCCTTGTAAAACCTTTACCAAGGGCAGAAGACCTTGAAGTGCTGCCCAGCAGGCCCTTGGTGTTCACAAGCAGGGCTGGCAGCCTCCAATGAGCTGGGCACTGCTTGCAAACAGCTGAGAAGGAAAGAGGATAGGGCTGTCTCGACAAGTACGTGTCAGTGCTCCCTGTGGTTTAAAACAAGGATGAGGGGCCTGAGGCTTATGGATGAAAGCTAAGCAGGTACTCTGGGGAGACGACATGGCATTTCTTCTTCTAGACAATTCTGGTTTAGAGCAGGATGACATCCCCAGGCACTTCTATCACGCAAGTGTGTCTGGACATTGGAGAGTAACGGGACACAGCTTGAATCTCAGGGATGCTGGCTTCCATGGAGGAAGCCAGAGGGAATGAACTGGCCCCATGCCTTTGCAGCATATAGCCAGGTCACACTTGCATTTCAACAAAGTGAGGGACTTCCATCTGCCCACTCTCTACTGAGTACCCAGCAGGCAAGCTGATGCTTTTATAGGTCCTGGGCTTTGCCCTCAGAGAGCTCATAGTTCAAGTGCTGATAAGAAAGTATGGTGATAAGAAAGGCCTGGTGCACTGAGATGACTTTGGTGTCAAAATCTGAAGACCAGGTTCTTAGTTCTAGCTCAGCTTTGTGACTAAAGCCAGGCATCTTCTCTCTGGATTTTCATGTACTGACCTATCCAATAGGGTAGCACGCCATTCTGGCTCCAAAAATTCTAAACCTCTATGATCATATTTATAGAAAAAGATCACTACGACATGAATAGTCCTCACATTTTCCACAATAAGTACCTGGAAGCTACTTTGAAAGTGGATCGTTATAGAGCAGGTCATACTTTGGTTGGGGACAGTGTTAAAGTTTGGTGTTCTGCTGTTAACTCTAGATCAAATATATTATAGTGTTATCAATAGAAAAGGGACAATACCTATAAACGTCTATAAAAATATAAAATATAAGGTTGGTCTCTGTGTTTTATAAAGTGCATATAAATGTACATACAAAAGCTCCTCTGGCAAAAGTCAGCATAAGTGCCCTAAATTTTACAATACATTAGTCACAATAAATATTAATACAATACTTGGCAAACAACATTGCCCTTTCCTTATTGAGAGCTAGAAGGGGATTGGGGATATTAGTTCAATGGCTCAAATTTCTTTGAGAAGTTGCCTGAATAGATGCAAAGTATTATATTGTTCTTCTCTTGAAATATTTTCTTCAACTCTTTACTAGGGAATTACCCTGCCAAGAATACACAAATACACTCTTCCTTCATGTTCCAAAACATTTTCTGTAGCAAGCAGAGACTTCAGAATCATTTTGTTGGCTTTCGAGCTGCCCTCACAGTAGTAGATGCTCAATAGATAGTCTTTTGTTAATTTAGGTTTTTAAGAAGATGATTTATCTCACAGTGAAAAACGTTTTGAAAGAAAAGATGGAACCAGCTTCTTTGCTCTTACTCTCTGGTCCTTAGTTAATTCACATCTTCAGGGACCCATGCTCAAAATCAATGGGAAGTAATACCACTTTCCATCCATTCAAGCTATTGACTGCCTGTCTTCCCTGTGCTGAGCACCATGCATTGGATTCAGAGTTGTTCATTCTCTGCCTAGGAAATTTGCTCATTCTGGCTATCATGGTGGGAAAACTTTGGCCAGGCTGCACATATTCTTTACCTTCCAGAAGCTTTGCCCATTTTACCTCCTTCCTTACAAAAGAATAGAGAGCATTTCCCATACAATCTTGTCCAGTTATTCTTCCACCACAAGAGATACAATGGGAAGGAAGATACAAATAACTGATGGTGGTTTGCACAATACTTCATGCTTTGTTGACAGGCTGGCAGAATGCTTCACACTTCTTAAGGAAGCCAGGGAACCAATTATCAATCCATTAGCAGCCACTTTCAAAAGAAGCTTCAAAACAGCCTTCACCAGAGATATGCCACGAATGCATGAATGCACACTTTCCTTTGCCATTTTGTAAACCACCTTAAGAAGATGTGAATCCTAATTGCTCAGTTCTTAATGTGTATAGTATATGTGTGAAATGTGAAGGCAGGGACTTCTTGGATGTATACGATTTAAGTTACAAATCAGCAATCTAATCTTGAGAGGTCAAGGGAGGGAAAATTGAATCCTTGGGTGCTCAGGGAAAATGTCCCAGAAAATACAAGACTTGAGCTGGGCTTTTGGAGAGTTGGAAGGGAAAGTAGGATTTTCTAAACAGAGATGCTGTGGGAAACAGCCCTCTGCTGGTATCTTCCAGTCCTTTACCCTGACTTCCTCTTACTTCTCCCACCTTCTGTTCTGGTAACACACACACACACATGGAATGAATTGGGTAATGGGATCTGCAAGAAGCTGGTCTCTCCCGTGGACCATTACTCTAGAGTCGAGTTTCTCAAACTTAGCACTATTGCTATTTTGGCCCAGATAATTCTTTTTGTGTGGAGCAGTCTTGTGTATTATAGGATATTTAACATATCTCTGTCCTCTGCCCACTAAATACCAGTAGCACCCGCCCCACACACCAATTGTGGCAGCCAAAAATATCTCTATACATTGCCAAATATTCCTTGGGGGAAAAAAAATCACAGATGAAGAACCACTAGTCTAGGATAACTTAGTTTTGTCAAATTCCAAATATGAAGAATCCTATGGATTTGTGTTTTAAGTGAGGCTATGATTAAAGTCTGTAGCATTATGACAATGGGAAGGCATGGGTTAGAGGAGGATGCAAATTTTATTAAATGTTCTACATTATTGGGAAGATATGAGTCCTCCCTACTATGTTATGGAGTATTTATTCTCTCAATTTATAGATTAAAACAAGGTTCAAAGAAATGTAACTAACACAATGGCCATAGAACCACTAAATAATAGGCTGGAATTTGAGCTATTAATTGACAGAGCAGCAATTTGCACCCAGGTTCTTGCTGCAAGTCCTGCACTCTCTCCATTGCGCTAGATTTCTAGAAGTTTAGGGATCATCTGAAAAGTAAGGCCAGGGAAGCCTTAGGGCAAAATTCTAGGCCAGAGTACAGAAGCAAACTGCTGGCTGAGTTACCTTCATGAAGTAACAAAGGTTGACAAGAGTTAGATAAATCCAAGAAAGATAGATTTGTGACCCTTATTGGAACTCCGTCAATATTGTATACCCCCAACATACAATATACTGGAGTTGGAACCTCTTCTTAATCTTTACTTTTTCTCCGTTCCTTCTACCCATTCATTTATTTATCCATCTTGATTTATTGAGTGTCTGCTATGTACAAAGTCAGCTGCATAAGAGGGTATGGCTGTTTCTGGTCAAATTCTAAACTGAAGGGCCTTTGGGGATGATCCTCCTCAGGTTAAAGAGACAATCTCATGGTGCCATGTTCTATATAATGTGCTGTAACTCTATCTCTAGACGTATCTGGAGCTCAAGGGCCAATACTTGACGTAGACTTTTGGTATGTTCTCATATCTTTAAAGTTTAAGCTAATTTAATGGTTTAAATAAATCTAAAAGTTTAAATAAAGAAAATATTCGTATTCTCTCTCCCTTAAACCAAACTGACTTCAAATTTGACCAGTCTTTTTTTATTCTTA
Organism: Theropithecus gelada; assembly: GCF_003255815.1. NCBI lineage: Eukaryota > Metazoa > Chordata > Mammalia > Primates > Cercopithecidae > Theropithecus > Theropithecus gelada. The sequence goes on along the minus strand of NC_037668.1, from coordinate 61,402,587 downwards.
CCCATCTATACACATATGTTTTGTGGTCTTCATCAGAGTGGGCATACCATTTTGCATTCTATGTTTTAAAGCCCATATTCTGTTGTGAATCTTACCATGTTGCTACATGTATTTCATAGTTATCATTCTTAAAAATCTATGGGTTCTTCTGTCAAGTGAGTAAACCATGACTTATTCAACCAATTATATTCAATTATTTTATATAAGGCTATAATGAACATCTTCAGGCCTATGGCTTTTTCTTCTCTTGAATTATTTCCTTAGAATAAATTTCTAGGAGTGACATTATCGGATCAGGGCATGAATATTTTTATGACTCTTGATGCATACTATTGTATGGTTCCCCCCATATATTGTGTCGGTTCATAATGCCGTAGCAAAAGCTGTAAGATTAAGAACAAGATTCATAAAATGTGTGATCTTTCCATCTAGAAACATGGCATGCCTCTCTTTCATGTGTATCTGCTTTCACTTTTCTAAAGATAACAACTTTGTGGTTTTCTTCATTTAGGTCACATATATATTGCTTGTAAACTTTGTTAGCTTCACTAAATTCCAAATATTTGTGTGGCCTTTTAAAAGCTGCTAATAGCTAGAAGTTGAATCTAATTCTGTAGCACACCTTTGTTGACTACTGTAAAGAGCCCAAGGTTTAGTGCCGCGAGTTCAGAGATGAATTGAGCACAGTCCATGTCCTCAAGGAGCTCTCTTCATGTGGTGATAGACACCATTATGTAAATGAAGCGGGCCCTTGTGGCTTATAATTTAGTTTTTCAATGAGAAAACATTGGTGCTGTGAATATTAGGTTCATTCTTTTATTTAACACGTATTTATTGAGTGCCTGCAATGTGGCAGGCATCATAGTCGGTACTGAACAGAAGAGCAACAGCCCCTCTTCTCATGGGGCATAGACTTGACATCATCTCTGTTAGAATGGTTGGGCCCGAAAGATGAGAGGCCCTGCTCAAAAAGGAGACATCCAAGAGGCAGCAGCGGGTTCTGGGAGAAGCCATAGGGTTTGGTCCTATGCAAAAGGGACACGTTCCATAGATACATTGACGCACACATAAACACCCATGTACACACGCACGCCCACACTGCAGGACTGGGTACTTGGGTTTGCAATGGTTCCTATAGGGGTTGGCTGCTGCCTAATGGATGTGAGTGAAGAAGGGAGGTGGGTTTATGGAAGCACAGTCTGGAGACAGACTACTGGGTAGCCATGGGCCAGAGACATGTCCCTCCTGGGGTAAGAGGTATAAAAGAGGTGTCTGGAGGACTGCCAAGATTGCCATTGCAGGACACTGGATGGAGACTTCATTCTTGGCCTTTCTTCAGCCCACCTGGGTCCAGACCTGTCTAGGAGGGACATGGGACATTTGCTGTTTCCAATCCCTGTATAGCGACTATTGGTACTGACATGTGGCTACTGGGGTGTTGGTATTTTCCTTCCCATTTGAAGGCATTCTTTCTAAACTGTCTATAGAAATTCTTTGTAGTATTTGATATATGTATTTTCCCAATCTCATTTTCCCTTTTTGCTTTCTATTTTTCACTGTATAGTTGTCTTACATTTCTGTATAAACAAATCTCTCAGTATTTGTGATTTCTTTTCAAAGCTGACAAAGTTATTCTGCCATGAATCTGAGAAACAGTTCATTTTATTTTTGGTTATTTGTCAGTAACTTGATTTTTTAAAATATAATTTGTTTATCTGGAGTTTACTTAGATGAATGTATAATATTGTCCAAACTATTATGCAGTTTTCCAACACAATTTATTAAGTAATTCATTTCCCTTTTGATTTGAGGGAAATGAATTGTTTTATTACATACTGAATCCTCAAATGTAGTTAAGTCTATTTCTTGAGTCACCACTTTGTTCTGCTGCTCTATTTCTATCTTAGCACTGGTATTGAATAATTTTAATTGTTGTTTTATAATGTGTTCTAATATCTGGCAGAGCTAGAAACAACTCCTTCCTCCCTTAATTATTTTCTCTTTCAGAATATTCATTGTTATTCTCATCTGTTTGTTGTTCAAGATTAATTTTAGAATCATTTTGTCAGAGTAAAAAAAAATTCCTATTGGGATTTTGTATGTGCACTCCTGTTAAAATATAAATTAACTTGAAGAAAATAGGCATTTTTATAATACACAGCCCTCAAATCCAGACACATGTTTTTGTTCACCTACTTTCATTTTTCTAAATATAACAGCTCCATGGTTTTCTTCATATAGGTCACATACATTGCTTCACATACATTGCTTGTTACCTTTATTCTTAAATAGACAGGTCCTTTTTTCACTTCTCCTCCCACCCTGACCTCAATGCCACATGCACAGGTGAAGCATGCTCTATTTTCCCTCCTCTCTATGGCTGAAACCTAGTGTTCCCTGTAAACATACAATCCCAGATTTTCCAGGACAAATGTAATTTCAAACATCATTTCCCTTGGCCCGGAAAATATGATCACAATAGCTAGAGTCCTTGGAAATTGCCTTTTTCAAATGATCAGAGCCAGAGTTGGGATCAGCAAAGGTTTAAATGCATCAGCCTCAGCATGGGGGATAATATTCCTGGGAACTGTTTGTGATCAGGCCAGGGACGGTGATCAGCGTGAGCTTCCTCTGCTTAATGTAACATTCTCCTCATTTCCCTAGACTTCCTTCAAGGTTTCATTGACCTACAGATGGCCCCAGAAAATAAGCAGGGAACTTAGGGAGTCCCAGGGCTTCCTCCCTCTGTTATCCAACCCTCAAGAGCCTGAACACTGAAGACCTGTGTTCTCCCTTTGCTAGTGGTGGGCAGAGCGGGGGGTGCCCACTTTATGGAGTGCTCCCAGTGATATGAAGGGGACGTCACCTTGAGTGGAAAGACAGGGGTGGTAGCAGGGGGAGGGTCTGTATCTGCTACTGTACTGGAGAATGGGCACTAGTCATAGCTAGTCAAGCATCCCAGGGCCATGGGGCAGCCTGAGAAGGGTATGCCAGAGTTGAAGGAGTCCAGGGCTGAAAGAGCTGACCCTGGATGAAGGAATGGGTCACAAAGGAGGCTGCTGGTGTTGCCTCTCAGAATGTACAAGGAGATGGAGTCCATTCTTGTGCTACCAGGCCAGTGTAGGTCACATCATTGCTTGTTACCTTTGTTTTCAAATAGGCAGATACTTTATGGGAGAAGGAAGCTTCTGGATTGAATCAGGTCCTTACCCAAGGGAATAGGGTCTATCCCGGCTGAGTATATCCCTGACCCAGTCAGCAGCTTCAGTCTCCAAAAAGAGACTTCAGTCTCACATCAGAGACTAGAGAGGAAACCATGAACCAGAATAGAAGCCCAGTCCCTGGGCTGGGGCATGCATATTGAAGAAGGGTTAGCAGGAGAGGGAGATCCTAAAACTGAGTGAACCTATGGGTATGCTGGGCTTCTCACAAGCCCACCAGTGACCGGCCCTGTGCAGCCACACACACCTTACCCCACCAGTTTGTGGGAATGGACCTTCCCAATGTACCATCATGCTTAGCTGGGCTTGGCTCAGAATCTGGCTGTAAGAACCGAGCCCACGGGATCCAGGTCTTCAGTGTACCTGGCCAGGGTGAGATCACGCAGACTGAAGGGATGGCTCACAAAGGAGGCTCCCAGCATTTCCTATCAGGATGTCCAAGGAAGTAGTCAACACTTTCCCTGCCAGGCCAGTGTGAGTCACATCACTTGTTTCCTTTATGTCTAAGTAGTCAGGTACTTTATAGGAGAAGGAAGTGTCTTTGGTGGCTCTGCCTAGTCTAAAGTAGACCCAAACCCAGCTAACCATTAGAATCACTCATAGGCCTTTTAAAATACAGAATTCTTGACCTTGTCCCCCAAAATTCCAATTCAGTAGGTCCAAAATGGGGCCTAGGAATTGTAGTTCTAAAAAACTCCTAGATGATCTAGACATTAGGTCATATTTCTGAACAACTAGTATGGAACACATACTGTATGCCAGTTCCTTGGGGGAAGTTTTGTGTCATTTCTGTGAGGTTTGATCCCTTGAATTCGTCTCTTGAGTTCCTTTCTTGAATTCCTCTGGGCTAACAGGAAGGCTTGAGCTCTTGGATTACATCATGCCAAGACACTTTTTTCCTAGCTAATACTTGTGTCATGCCAAGATACATGGGGTTGTGATGCATGTGGTGATATGTTGTGTTCATATGCTGTTGCTATTCAGTTGGCCAGGCTGAGCTGCCGTAACTCAGTTGTTAGGATGATTGTAGTCTCCTAGGGTCCATGGGATGTTGACCTCCATGTTGGTATCCCATCAGGGAATGAGATGCATGGTCCAGTACTCTGACATTACAACTTGATGTTTTTCATTTAATTTAAATGCA